>NC_079488.1:102405579-102708609 GCF_020520425.1 Spinacia oleracea
AGGGGATCTGATCGGAAAATGAATCCGAGTAATTTTTATGAAAGTTTTTCGGCGAAAACGTTTCAGATTTGAGAGATTTGGAGAGGAAAACCCAGAACAGAGGCGGAAAACCTAGAGTTTTCTCAAGAACAAGGGAGGGATTTTAAGAGAGAGAGAGAGAGAGTGAAATAAGAGAGAGAAAGAGAGATCCGAAGAGGTGAGAGAGAGAAATCAGAATGAGGGATGAGAGTGAAATGTGAGAAAGCGACGGGTTATAAAGGGAGGGGGGTGGGGTTAGGTTAAATAATTAAATAAGGTGGGTGGGGTAAAAGTGGGTGGGAAAGGGTAGAATCTTAGGGTATTTTTGGTAAATAGTGGGGAATCTTAGGGTAAATTGGTAAAAAAACTATGACAAAAAATAGTAAAGATTCAGTAGGGGAACAACAAAAAGAAACGCCAAAAAAGGAAATGGGAACAACAAAAAGGAATGGAGGGAGTACTACCTATTAAATTAAATAAGTCAATTCAAGTCCCTTAAATCCTGTGCCGGTCAAACCGGGTCGAGTATTCCGGGACGGAGGGAGTACTATAAATAATGTGTGTAAGTGTATATATCTACACACATACGTACACTAATTGTCTAGACATTTATGATTAGTAATATAATACTCCGTAATATTACACTTTGGTTAAACTTGTGTTTCAAAAAAATTGATAACCCCTTTTTCCACTACAAGGTCATATTTTCTTTTAAAAACAAACTAAATTAATTGAGGTGTAAAAATAACCAAAAAGGGCAGTACTGTAACATCTATACCTAGTATTTAAAAACGGGACTTACTAAACCCTGCTCCAATATTACTTACTCGTCCTATTAAATGTCCTAACTGCCCCTCCTTATTGGTAGGTTTTGGTGGGCTGGTTTGAAGGGCAAATGTATCCATTTGGTTAGGAGGGATTTGGTTAATAAGCTAAAATCAGCGGGAGGCGTGGGTATCAGGTTTTCTGATCTACTAAATGATAGTTTGTTATTCAAACAAACAATGAGACTTCATAATGATCATAGCCTTTTGGTGTCTTGTGTTATCTTTTCTCCGCATGGGTGTTGCATCTGCAAGAAAGGGCTACAAAGGTGCCTTAAGGGCTCTTGTTCGATGTGCAAGAAGGGGCTTTATAAAGCTCTTTCAATATTCGAACATGACCTAGCTTGGAAAATAGAAGATGGGAAGAGAGTGTTAGCAACTAGTATGACATGGTGGAGGGAAGGATCCCTTTGACCCTTTGGGGTGGTTAGATTAGTTTCTAGCACGACCTAGACAATGGAAGGTGAGGGACTTTATTGATTAGGGAAGCAATACATGGAAAACAACTCTGGTTAGACAAAGATTTGAATGGAAGGACTCTAAGGATATATTGGAAATGGAACTCCCACATTCTTTTGCTTAAGACTTCATTTATTGGAAAGGCCATCCATCAAGGAAGTTTACTATTAGATCGGGCTATACAATGCTTGTGGAGAACAGGACCATGGAGGAAGATAGGATTTCAGAAGATATTTTAAAAGTGCTTCGTATAATCTGGAAAATCAATATGCCCCCAAAATGGAAAGTGTTTATGTGGAGGATCATGTATAATGGGTTAGCTGTTAACTATAACTTAAGAAGAAGAGGAATTGAAGTTGATAGCCAATGTGGATATTGTGGCTATGTGGATGAGAGTATACAATTTGTTTTTAGAACTCGTAGTGTGGCTAGACTGGCTTGGATAGTCTACAAGATACAAGTTCAAATAGAAAGTATTAAACCCATAAGCTTTGCGACATGGGTTAAAAAAAATATCCTGCTCTTTTATAGCGAGGATGAGTCGGATAACAACAAGATAGAAGGCTTCGTAGGCATGCTTTGGAGTCTTTGGGTTACTAGGAATTTCCGATTATTTAGAAATATAGGAGTTATGCAAGGTTTGTGCCAAATCAAGCTGAGGATGCCATGAAATATTTGCGAATGTTTCAACATTCTCCTCAATTTGTAAGTGTGGATTCCCAACTGTTGGGAAAGGAGCTTAGTAGTCCTTTAGGGTTCTACCTTGTTCAACTTGGAAGCAACAAGGTTTTTTTTCCTAACTTTGTTTTGTAGGTGGATGGCTCGTGCAGTGAGAGAAGGGAACAAAAAAGTGGGTTGGGGTTGGGCTTACAAGGAAGGGAACAACTACTTCCGAGATGGAGGAGGGAACTACAGATGTACTTTTACAACACTCCAAGCATAGAAAAAGGTTTGCTTTCATTATTTAAAGTGGAAAAAAAAGAAGAACGTCAGCGACATAATGATATTTACAGATTCAATGAATTTAGTGACCAATTTGAAGAAGGAGTTGGGAAATGCAATCCAAATTGATTGGGAGATTCGGGAAATCAGGAAGCTAGTAATTGAAGGAAATAATGCCCTTGGTCCATGTATGCATTTAATGGTAAGTCTAATAAATGCGGTTCAGTATTAATTAACAAGATAATAATTCATTGAGATCTAGTGAACTGAATGCCTAGCTAGAGGCCGCTTCAGTTCAAGTGGAATTAATAATATTAATCCACAACTTACTCTTGAATGAACCCGTAGGGTCACACAAATAGTAGGTGAACGGATCAAGTATTTAAGTGAATATATTATTCCGTTAACATTCGGAAATGACGGATCTCGGTTCCAGTGGGAGCTGAAATCGTCAAAAAGGCAAAATAAAGAATACTCCGGAAATGATGATATTGCCGGAAACGGAAATATTGTTCATGAAGGAAATATAAATAGTATTCAAGTCGTAGATGTTGCCGGAAACGGAAACATGGAAACATGGTTCATATCGGAAAATATTATCGAAAATAGAAATATTGTCGGAATCGGAAATATTGCCCGAAACGGAAATATTACCGGAATTGGAAATATTTTTAGAAAAAGAAATTATTTCCGGAATCGGAAATATTAACGGAAACGTAAATATTTGTTCGAAACGGAAATGAATTCCGGAATCGGAAAACGAATCGGAAGCTCGACGAGCGACAAGCCGACCAGTGAGTCGGCCCATCGCTCGACAAGCAAGGAAACACCATGGGCCGCGTCCTGCGAGCAAGGCAGCAGCCATGGGACGCGCCAAGCTGCAAGCAAGGCAATAGCTCATGGGCCGCGCCAAGCTACGAGCAAGGCAGCAGCACATGGGTTCCTCCAAGCTACGAGCAAGGTAGCAGCACATGGACCACGCCAAGCTACGAGCAAGGCAGCAGCACATGGGCCGCGCCAAGTTGCGAGGCAAGGCAACAGCTCATGGGCCGCGCCCAACAAGCAACAACTGCAGGCTTGCCGAGGCGAGGGCCACAGCGCACTGGGCCGAGGCAGCACGCACACCAACGTGGCCCGTTGTGGCTCCAAGAAATATCCGATTGCTTAATTCCCAAGTAACCTTGGATTAAGTATTCCTAGTTTTACTGGAATTCAAATAATTAAGAGTTTAATTAATGTTGCAATTCTAATTGAATAAGAATTTCAATCCTAGTAGGGTTGGTAATTCTATTCCTAGTAAGACTCAAATTCCTTATTTCCTACACTACAAATATGAGGCTAGGCCCTCAAAATTATACACATCAATTGAATTGAAAATCATATTCTTTATTTCCATTGTGTTCAAGGGAGAACATAATACAAGCCTAACCCGAATACATAAAACCTTAAGTAAAATCCTATTTGGTTGAACCTAAGGTGGATCCGAACGTGTTGTGGACTTTCTACGGAGGAGCAACGTTTGGGGCTCTAAAGACTTGTTATTGTTCGGTTCGGGAGCAGCCAGGGAAGACACACATCACATTGTATGTCACCTAAATTATACTAATTGACTATGTGGCAATTAATTTGGATTCTGGCTTTATGGTTTTTCCGCATGAATTACATTTGTTGTATTCTTCATAACCTAACATCAACAACTTTCAACATATGCACGATCCTAAAAAATGGGCAGGATTAAAGTGGAGCGAGCACACATCATTGCAAACAAATCCAGGAAGGGAGGATCTATGTTTAGTAATAGGATTTAATACTCTTTTGTCAGTGTCAAATAAAAAAACATTGTGTCCTGGCTCTCCTGCAACTAAAATATGTTATCCGTATAAAAGTTCTTGTGACTTGTATTAACGTTATAATAAGTTTGATTTTCACTTATTTTTACAAATTTATCTTATCTTAACTTTTCTTATTATATAAACTTATTTAAGTTATAAATTGTAATTTAGTAACCCTTATTTCCCCCTAACTTATTTTATATTTGCTTATCTTAATTTATTTTTCATAAGTGTAAATAAGATGAACATAATAGAGTGTAAGTGAAACAATTTTGTAGATAATTGTTGATTACATAATAACAATAACAAGGAATAAGATAATGCACAAGAAATGGTTTATTAGTGAATGTGGATGTTTGTTATGATTGAAGTTAGGGATAAGCAGAACATAGTATATTGTTAAAATTTTAGGAATTGGAACATGTTTCACTAGGTTCTGGTTTAGATTTTAGAGTACCCTGTCATTTTATAGATGTAAATAGATTGTTGCTAATTCATTGAAGAAAAAAACTAATTTACAATTTACTTTTGATGATTCAGGGTGATTATCAAAAAGATTAACAAGGTTGAAAAATAGTGGTGATTATAATAGTACGTAGTTAGAATAAGATGCATGGGATAGAGTACGGATGAGATAGTGGTTATGAAACTTGAAAATATTACTATTATGATTCATAACATTTACGGAACATTTTTCAACTGTTAGAGAAGAGTTTCCAACTAATCAAACAACGTACTTATCATAGATAAGTAAAAATAACTTCTAAACTTATATGATACCCATGGAAAAATAAAAGTTACTCTTTTTTTTGAGGAAACACACAAGGGGAGATTATATTAATAAATCAAGATTTGCACCATCCACAATACAACTTGGGAACTCATCATCCCATACTCTAAGCTGCAAATTCCACGGTTGAAGGTGAGCAAGACTATGGGTGATCGTATTTCCAACACGTTTAATAAAAGACCACCTAACACTATCAAAAGAAGAACAAAAAACAAAAATATCCTCAAGCATCAAACCAAAGCTACCAACACTGGCAGTACCCTCATGTAAGGCTTTGATTAAGACCAAACAGTTGCTCCCCACAACGATCTTCCGTAATCCCATCTCCGCACTAAGTTGCACTCCGAGCATCATTGCCTTCGACTCAGCTATCAGAGGATCCCACCTCTCCACTCCTTGGCTCACAACACACAGCTCCACCCCTCCTGTCGTATTACGGACAACCACCCCCAAACCAGACCCCACATCCCCCAACAAACCTGCCTTAACATTTATCTTGAACCAGCCTTCACCAGGTGGCTTCCAATCAACTTGATGACTGCTCCCAGCCACCCTACCTCGCGTGTTGACGGAATTGTGCTCCTCCAGAACTTCCCTGCTAATCTTCATTGCATACCTCACCGTGCTATCAGGATCAAACTCCTCGTTGGCTACTACAAACTGATTCCACGCCCCCCCAAATTGCCCAACAGACAGTCAAGAACTCGCCAACCTCCTCCTCATCAAGCTCCTTAAATGCAGCCTCCCACCAGTCAACTAAGGAGAAATACCTCCGTGACGCTAGATGCTCCAACGCACTCTTGCCCCATACTTCCCTGGCAAGCACACAGTCACGGAGGGTGTGAAGGAAAGACTCATCATCCTTGTTGCACGCACCACAAAACCCATCATAGCCCGTAACACGCTTGCTGATACCAAGCCGTGTTGGCAGCGCATCAAGACATGCCCGCCACGCGAAGAGTTTGACTCGTGGTAACACCTTAGCCTGCCAAACCTGCTTCCAAAGTGACATTGTATTGGACGGCGCCGCCTCCTCCCCCTCCCACTCATCCTCAAATAACTCTCTATATGCAGACCTAACACTATATTCCCCATTTTTCTCAAGGTCCCAACATAGAGTGTCATCCGGTTGCCGGCGACTTAAAGGAATACTCAGCACCCTATCCCTTTCAAACGGAGCGAATATCTAGTTTACTAACTCGACATTCCAGAAACTTGTAATGGGGTTTATCAAGGCCCCTACCTCCAAATTAACACTTGAGTTCCCTCTAGGTGACAAGACCCGTCTCGACTGGGTGCCCGGGATCCAAGGATCAGACCAAACCCGGATACTCTCCCCATTCCCCACTCTCCATCACATGCCCCTTCTAATAACCCACTTAGCCTCCCAAATGCCACGATAGGTATAGCTAGGCAGCGTCCCCAACTCAACAACCATATAAAGGGCGAATTTGGGTAGTACTGGGCTCTCAACAGTTGTTCGAGAAGACTACCCGAATTCTGAATAAGGCGCCAAGCTTGTTTTCCAAATCAGTGCCCAATTGAACAATTTAAAATTTAGAAACCAAGCCCACCCTCCTCATTTGGTCTACACAATTTCTTCCAAGACACCAATTGAATCTTCCTCTCCCCTTGTTTTTTCCCCCACCAAAATTGAGCTACAAGGGAGCGCAACTCATCACAAAAGACGATGGAAACTTAAACACACCCATCACATAGGTAGGAAGAGATTGGGCCACTGCGTTTCTCATAACCATTGCTAATTAGTATTATTTACGTTGAAAACAATTAATTTCTAATTAATTAAAGCAAATTTAAATCTAAATATATTGCTAAAAATTTAATGAACATGGTGATTAATTAAGAATTTTTATTCTATGATAGGAGGAGGTTTCTAATTAAGTTGAGTTGAATCACAAATCAGCTCCACTACTTAGGTACTCAAGATAAATTCTTGTACAAGTCCAGAGCAACCCAAATTAATCATGTGAATACATGTTATGTTTATGTTGTTGTGATTCATGCTTACTTGAATTATGGATTCATGTTTGATTATGTAAGCAAGCATGTTAGTATGATTTATGTTTGTTGAACTTAAATAGCAAGCCCGTTGTCCAAGTAATATATACATGCATAAATCATACTTGGATTCCACTGATATTTATAGGTTTCGCAATCACTAATGGGCTAGGCTTATGAAATTCTCTTTCGGGCTTCCCTGAAAAGTAAACTGGACTTGGTTAAATATTTGGAGTTGAACTTGGATTTGAATAATTCGCATGGTAAGTTTTTTTGGGCCTGAATGATTCCAAGTTGCAAGACTTTATTTAGAGGCTGACTTTCAAAGTTAGTTTTATAGTCAGTTCCGCTGTAATATTCTGATACAAACCTTAACTTTTATCATGATGGCGCTAATCCTGTAATAATTTCCTTTATTTATACAAGAAAATAGTTCAATAAAAACGGGAGTTATTAGGGTGTTACAATCATCATCGTCGTCCTTGCATCAGATTGCCGCAATGTGGTGGCCCAATCTGTGTCGACATGAGAGTATCTCCGCCGCTTTGGTGGTTTAGGCGCTAGATTTGGCTTCTTCCTCTTATCTTTTCTTTTTATTATTTTCTTTTCTTGTATTTTAGCATACCTGTCGATCTATATACGATATAGAGAGATCATAGATTACTGTGTACCTTTAAAAAAACCAACAAAATGAACTTTTTTCAAAAATAAAAGTTGATACGACTACTTATGAGTTTGCACGTTGCATAGACATGAATAGGTGTCCACTTAATTATTAAAACTAATTTTTTGATTAGGCTAAATTAGGTTTACGGGTTATCAAGTACTATTTACAACTAAAATAAGTTCGGATTAAGTTGTAATAAGCATATATAAATGAAATAAGTTTGGGAAAAATAAGAACTACTCAAATAAAATTCACAACTAAGATAAGGTGAAAATCAGGTGAATGAAACACACCTAAACTTTACACAACGCGTCTCCTGTGAGACCAGTCACACCATCAACTTGATGGTGTGACGAGTGCGAAACCAATAGCGTACCTCCCCTAAAACTAAAAAAAAAAAAAGTAACAGGTCTAAACTATAGAAGTAACATACCTAAACTAAAAAATTACCTCCTCTAAAATTATATAAAAAAAAGTAACATGTCTAAATTATAGAAGTAACATACCTAAACTAAAAATGTACCTCCCCTAAAATTATTCCGTATATAAAAAAGTAACATGTCTAAACTATAGAAGTAACATACCTAAATTAAAAAAAGTACCTCCTCTAAAATTATATAAAAAAAAGTAACATGTCAAAACTATAGAAGTAACATACCTAAACTATAAAAAATACCTTCTCTAAAATTATTAAAAAAAAAAGTAACATGCCTAAACTATAGAAGTAACATACCTAAATTAAGAAGGTATCTCCCCTAAAACTACTCCGTATAAAAAAAGTAACATGTATAAACTATAGAAGTAACATACCTAAACTAAAAAAAGTATTTCGTCTAAAATTATATAAAAAAAGTAACATGTCTAAACTATAAAAGTAACATACCTGAACTAAGAATGTATCTCCCCTAAAACTACTCCGTATAAAAAAAGTAACATGTATAAACTATAGAAGTAACATACCTAAACTAAAAAAAGTAACTCCTCTAAAATTATTAAAAAAAAGTAACATGTCTAAACTATAAAAGTAACATACCTAAATTCGCAAGTGTGAACTGGTCTCACCATCAGTTGATGGTGAGGACAGTCTCATATAAGAATTTGGGAACTTTACAAGCCCTAAATTAACTTGTGGCGAATCGATTAATGATCAACTTAAGTTCCATAAAAAGTGATTAACACGTAATTAGTTGAAGTATTAGACTCGTAACAAGTGTTCGGTCATCAAAACATTCTTCACTAATCCTTGTGTCAAAAAATCTAAAGGTCAAAAAGCATTATGTGACAACTTTTTACGTATCTACGCAGCTTGCTCAAACTTTTGATTCTTTTTATTTGTGTAACTCTGGGGTAGGTTCGCGAATTTTAGGTATGAGGTATTTCCTGTCTTTCTTAATAGATACTCCCTCTGTATTTATTTAAGGGATACACTTGTCTTTTCCGGCCGTATTTATTTAAGAGATACACTTGCCATTTTTAGTAACTTAACAACCCCACCATCTAATTAAATAATCTATATACACCCCATCCCCACTCCAATCCCCTAAAATGACATGGTCCCCACTTGTTTTACTTATTAAAATATCTACCCAATCCCACTTATTTTATTACTTTATTACATTCAATTCTTTTTCTTAATACCCGTGCCCGACCAAGTGTATCTCTTAAATAAATACGGAGGGAGTAAATTATATTGATTTTTTACAATATTTATTTATTAATTTTGACTATATTTATTACCATTATGTAAAGACAAAATTTGAACTTTTAGTTATTAATTTATTATTGAGTTAATCTCATTATATATTTTAAATATCTAGTTTTTGTAATTTTATTAATATGTAATTAAAGATATTGATTATCGTTAGTATATAAATAATGTAGAAGGTCAAAATGATGCATTTATTATGAGAGAGGGAGAAAATAGGAGTTCATAATGGTCTAAACTCATATAATCTGTTTAGTTGATAATTTTAAGAGATTTAAATCCATATCTCAAATCGCTATGTATGAGGTTTAGAAATCTTCATGGAAAGTGACTTTGACTCATACCTTTACTATAGATATCAAATACTCCATATGTTCCTTAATACTCGCATCGTTTTGATTTTTTGCACTATTCATATAATTCACTTTGACGCTATTTTATTTATAGTATATGAAAACAAGTGTTAGTATATAATATATTGTTAGCTTCATCTTAATATATATTTTCAAAATATTAATATTTTTATAAGATTTTATAATATGTAGTTAAAGATATTGGTAGTCAAAGTTGTGTATTGACAAACGTGTCAAGTCAAAACGGTATGAGTATTAAGGGAGGGAGGGAATACGGAGTAAAAGTAAAACTACCCATATCTACGTATTAACAACCAGGTTTCAAACTCATACCATGTTAATTTCGTTCCTGATTTCCACTGTGAAAAGTGCAAACCAATTAAAAGCAATGTACGTACTCAGAATGACCATCTAGACAATGCCTACTATTTATATTTTAAACCTCGTATTAAGAGAAAAGGGGTGTTGTTACAAACTCCCGAAATATATAAAAAGAAAAAAGAAAATTAAAAAAAGGGTTATTATTACCAATAATGTAAAGACTCATTTTCCCATATGGATTTCCATAAATACATAATTTAGTTTCTTTACCCACCCATAACAAAAAAGCAGATACAACAACAGCAATTAAGCTATCATCCTTCTTCTTCTTCAAAGCTTTTAGAGGGAGAAAATTAAGAAGGGTAATATGGGAAGAGGAAAAGTAGAGTTGAAGAGAATTGAGAACAACATTAGCAGACAAGTAACCTTCTCTAAGAGAAGAACTGGCCTCTTGAAGAAAGCTAAGGAACTCTCTATCCTTTGCGACGCCGAAATCGCTCTCATCGTCTTCTCCTCCCGTGGCAAGCTCTATGAGTTTAGCAGCATCGAGTAATTAACCTTAATTCTCTCTTTAATTATCATCTCATCTAATTACTCTTTGTTTTCCCTTTTTTTTTAAAATAAATTTGTTTTCCCATTTCGACAAAACAAAAAATATATTTTTTCACCAATGGAAGATCGACACGTGGAAGATCTAGGGTTTCTTCCTCCACATTTCTGATTTTTTAATCATTTTTTCCCCCTTTTTTTAAGTTACATTGCACCAAGTAACGCAAAATGGGTATGTGTATAATTAAAATTTCATGATCTTTTAAGTGATTTATTTAATTAATTTTAGCAATAATATTTCGAGTAAATTAAAATAATGTGCAAGGATAAAAGGAGTGTTTTTAAGTGCAAGATGGAATGAAAAACAGTAATATGTAGCTACTATAAATGTGATCATTTAAAGTTTTGGGCGAAAATTCAGGAATGTTTTACATGAAACTTAATTGCTTACTGTTCTTGTGAATTTGCTGGAACTGGAGTTGATGTTGAGTGTGTATTAATAATTTTAAGAAGTGAATAGTAATTAGTGTCAGAAGATTTGTTTTGATTTCCTAGGATTTTGTTTTCTTACAAATTTTCAATCTTACTTTTTTCTTTTCCCTCTTTTGTGTATCTTCAACTCTCTGCGATTGTTTTGCTTGTTTGCTCACTTTTTGTGCAAATAATTCTCTCTTTTTTCGCAAAAATCGAACCAATAAAAAGAGAATATAATAAATAAAATAAAATGTAAAATGGTACAGATCTGTGAATAACTTTTTTGTCAAAAAATCATATTAAAATGTTAAAATACAATTAAAGAACAATTTATCAAATTTAATCATAAGAAATGGCTAAGTAGGTTGTTAATTAGATCAACTTAATTAGTATGTATTATGATTTTTTGGTCTAATGTAGGTGCCTACCGAAAACCCTCGACCGATACCAACGTTGTGGTAACAATATTGATCTTCATCACCATCACCATCACCATCACCAAGATCATGCCATGGAGGCTCAGACACAGGTTAGGATGAATGTTAACCCTAATTAGCTACATTGATTAATACATTATTCACATCGAATAAGTTATCGAACTTTGCCATGATTCAAATCCTCTTGTTCGAAATACAAGATAGAGAATTTCATAAGCAAATGATTTTTATTTTGTTAAGCTAGTAAAAATGAAGTAAATAACTTCTTCGATCAGTCACATTTCCAAGTTTGTTACCATAATTTGTTCATTAATATTTTCTGATTAATCACTTTTTCGAGGAATTAATTAATCAAGGTGCAGCGTGTATACATATCATGTGTTTCCTTAGAATTTGTTTTCCTTGGACTTAGCTTTTGGTCAATGAAAATGAAAACCTTGAAATTACTTAAAGATTTAATTGTGAATTTGTTACAATATATGTTAAATTAAGTACATTCCCTTGAATTAATTTTATGGTTTTGTTTTCAGAGTTGGCTGCAAGAGATCGCGCACTTGGAGTCGCAATATGAATCTCTGAAGAGAGCCCAAAGGTGTAAATTCTTAGTAGTAGTACTCCGTATATATTATGTTAATTACTGCAAATTTGTGATTCTAAGTTTTTGATTGGTAGAGCTTTTACATATTATACATAATTACATGGTGCTAATTAAAATCATTTGTCCATTAAGGCATGAACTATACGTACATTCCTTGATTCATAGTCTTAATTAAAAAGAAGATATAAATTTGTGGTTAAATGGGTTGATGATTTAGGCATATGCTGGGAGAGGAACTTGGAACACTGAGCTTAAAAGAGTTGCAAAGTCTTGAGAAGCAACTTGAAGAAGCTCTTGCTCGGACTAGGGCCAGGAAGGTATTCTTCAATTCTCGTCTATATAAGCTAAGCTAGTTAATGTTTATTCAGAAAAAGAACCCATTTCGGAACATTAGATATTTGTTGATGTCATGTACTTCCTCCGATCCGTTCCACAATAGATGCATCGTTTCTTATTTGCGCACTATTCATCAATCAACTTTGACAATCATTTTTTCACTGTTATGTAACAAAAAAAAACAAAGTCAAGTGAGATCTTGTTAAATTCGTATTAATAATCCTAATTTGAATATGTAATCTGAATATTGATGAATTACTAGGCGCAACTGAGATCTTAATTAATAATCCTAATTGAAAGGAAATATGTAATCGATCTGAATATTGATGAATTACTAGGCGCAACTGAGATCTTAATTAATAATCCTAATTGAAAGGAAATATGTAATCGATCTGAATATTGATGAATTACTAGGCGCAACTGATGACCGAGCAAATGGAGGCACTTCGAAGATCGGTAAGAACAATAGGATCTCTCTAAGCTACATCCTACATGGATGCATCAACTGCACATTATTCATGAATTTCACATTATTCCTCAATCTCATATGCATTACAATTACAAATACATAGTTAAAGTAATTAACGTTGTAAGTCGTTTGTAGGAGCGCAAACTTGGAGACTTGAACAAGGAATTGAAGCTAAGGGTTAGTTAATTAATTTCCTAGCTTCAAACTTGTATTGATTTAAAAAGAGATCGAGATGAAATTAAGTGTTGATAGATTGTGATTCGTTTGTACTATACAAAATACAAACACAAATACAAATACAATGCAGGTTGGAGATCAGGGACATGGTTTTAACAGGCCAATATTGGATTCTAATGTTTGCATACCATTTATACACCCTTCTCACTCAACCTGTTTCGACTATGATCCCGCTGGCTTACATATCGGGTCATACAAACCCGAACCAGTAGTTCTAGAAATAGGGTACGTACTTACTACTATGTTATTTCAAGAAAACAAAAGAATTCTATACATACAGTGAAAAGTCCCTTATGTTTGAAGTTTATGTGCAGGTATCCTCCGCAGTATGCATCTCATGAGGAAGAAGGGCCATCCAATGGAAGTCAAAGAGCTAGCTTGGGTAGTCACACTACTAACTTCCATCAGGCAGGCTGGTTGCTTTGATTATTAGTATTAATTAATATTATTATTAATAATTATATAAGTATAAAAGCTCTACATGCTTTGTTTGACAAATTAACTTGTTTAATTTGGTGTGTTTTATACGCTAATTACTATGGTCTATGGGAGGAAATTAAACATGTGTACCACGTATTAAGTCTGGTTAATTACGTACTATAACATGTTTCCAAGCACAAGTATATAGATGTGTCTTTTGGGTATTTTAGTGTTTTGGAGTACTAGTGTACTACAGTGGCTTTCACCTCATTCTCTGTGGATATCTCTTCTTTTGGAATATTATGTCTTCGGATAAAAGATGTTGGGTTATCACTTATCAGCCTTAAACTTTCTTTGACGTTCCTACAAATTAGCCCCCTTTTTGTTAAAGATTTCGTGCTTTAGGGGCATTTGGTTCGCAGAGTGGTATGGAGTTAAAATCAGGAATGATATTAAGATGGTATGAGTTTGGAACTTAATTCTTAATACCATGTGTTTGGTTCATATTGGGAATGATTTTTTTTTTTTCCCGATTTCTAAATCCCATGCCTTGAGGGTTCGAGGTATGAGTTTGAAACTCTTAAAATTACCAAACAACCAAAGAAATGGTATGGGTTCAGACCATTCTAAACCCATACCTCATACTTTATGTTGGCGAACCAAATACCCCCTAAAGCATTTGGCCATGGAAACACTCAGGATGTGGGCTAGGTTTTAGTATTCCTTCTCGAGCTTGTTATATAAATGAGAGTTTTACAAACGAAAGCGATTAGCCTACTATAATTAAAGTCTAAATGGTTCGGACTAAGCCATATAGTAATCAACTAATCATACATGGCCAGCGATAAAAAATTGTAACAAAGAATATTCGTTTATCTAACGTGCTTCTTCGATCATATGAAACTAATTAAGATGCCAAAACTTCAAATATGGCGCAACAAAGTTTAAACTCCAAATTGTCTTCTATGTTCTATGTGCTATAGCTACGATCTCCAGCATCCCCAAGGCCAGGAATAATAAACCTGTAGCGTAAACAAACTAATAAGCTTAACGATCTATAATGGTTTAAGAAGATATTATTATGAGTTGAGGGTGCCTACCCCTTTTCATTAACAACTTCATCAATGATTCCAGTGTATACATGAAGCCTGAAATGGAAGGGAAAATTAAGTCAAGTGCATAAATCAACCAACTTCATATATAGGAAGAAAACTTGCGTACCCTGGAAACTTCTCGCTGAGCTTTGTGAGTGCTGGAGGAGCAGCAACAGCTGAAATCTGTGGATGCCATTTAGTTTACATATAAGCTATTTGAATTAAGGAAGAAAATTAATGGTCAAATTTTATCATTTTCACAACAACATAGCAACTTACCACTTTAATTTGGTTATTTCCAACACCCCGCTCTTTTAACAGGTCAATTGCTTTAACAATTGTCCCACCTGAAATTTCAAATGAGAAAAGAGTTTTAGGACTCGTACTCTTGTATGAGTTTAGTAATGTAATGTGTTGTCATAATTGGAGAAAGAGAAATGCAAAAATGATGCAGGTCAAAAGCTCAAAACTGTAGGTACAGAGGACGGATACTATTAGAAGTACACAAGCATAATGGTGGTCTAATCTTATCTTGGAACACATGCAGAAAGACCACTCATCTCTCTTGAAGGACCACTGCTAGAGAAAGCATTGACCTAATAGATGTTTGTGACAATCAAGTTTCGATGATTCTAGGCCTTGGAAAAACAATTCATATTAATGGGCTGATACGTGTAAAAGAGTCAAGCTGCGAGAATGATTAAGTGTTGTAGGAGCACAATTTGAATCAAAAGCGATGAAATCAGCAGCAACAATAAAATTAAACTATAAAATGTCAGAAACCTGTTGCCAGCATTGGATCCACAACAAATATTCGAGCTCCTTCAGGGAACTTTTCCGGCAACCTGGAAGATTAAGATCATTTAGCTTAAAATATGCCTATGAATTAAACTTGGGAACATAAAGGGAAAAAAAAAATCACAGATCATTAAAGCTACATGTACATTATTAGAATGTTAATTAAACTTCAAGAAAATACTTTCAAAAGTTAATTAGAATGTATGCAGCTGCAGAACAAACAAGCACGCAAACATATTAGCCACTTCAATTTTTTTCAAGGGTATTTTGGTCAACAAATGGTGAGTTAGGCCTCGAACGTTAGGTAATTAGATCCAAATAAATAGATAAAAATTTAAAAGCCATGTGTTGTCTCTTTTTTGCATAACGTAACTTCTAGACGAGACCAGAAAGTAGTACGATCATCCTTAAAGAAGAATCTTACTTGTTCAAATAGACAGTTGGTTGAAGTGTCTCTTCATCTCTGCCTAGCCCTTAACACGAGTAATGAAATGAGTATTAGTATTCAGAAAAGCATACAGTAGTACAAGATGCAACAAGTTATTTAAGAATATAGAGAATGGCAAGGACCCTCCATATACTAATATATCTGCTCGGACCTAGTCACTGCACCTATTTCCCTTAATCAAAGCTCAGGGGGATATAAACTTAACATACCTAAATGATAGGTTGCCGTTGAGGGGAGAATAGAATCTGCATGCTCTGCTAGTGCAAGACCTGCTCTTAAAATAGGAATAATCTGCAGAAGATAAAGGAAGATTCGATAAACTAGGAGGACTAACATATCATAAGCATAAAAATCAAAACCATACTCCAAATAACCAAAAAGAATAACAGATTATTTCATACCAGTAACAAGCATAGCTAGTAAAGGTGAACAGAAAATAACCAAAATAGGCAAAAAACAATTTCTAAGACCTTGGACATGCGGACAAGAGCTCAAATGGTTGTAGCTAAGGACTTGCTTGCAAAATTTAGAAATTACAAGCTACCAGCTTGACCATTAGACTTTAATTGAAAAAAAAAGTTGACAAATAGGACTAAATTGAATATCAAGCTAACAGCTAACCATTGGGATACTAGCTAGAAAGAGAAATAGCTTGAAATATGATGTGGCACAGCAAGCTAATTTAGCAATTAGCTTACAGTTGGAGATGCTCTAAGCATTTAAGGAGGAAACTACCCTACGGAAAGAGGTGCTGGAGCTTACCAACTCAGATCAGTAGCCAACAACTAGGGCAACAACAACATAGTATGTCTTGACAGTGCAAGGATATATATTGACTACTTTCCAGACTCGCCTCATGAAAATTCTTTTTCCATGTATACATCCTTCCCAGCATTCCAGATTATTGGCATTGAAAAATGATGAAAAGGTAAAGCAGATATTGTGCATAGAATAAACACTCACTCATTCAATTCCCCGAGTCTGATAAAGAATACAAATGCTAAATACAAATGCTAATGAGTTTTGGTAAATAAAATAATAAATAAATAAAGCCGTAATCTTTCAGTTTAGTTCCAAGATGGAGTAGCACCAAAAGTAACAGCTTCAAGTTTGTGAGTTGACAATAAATGGATACACAACTTAATTAGCTATTACTACGTAAAAATTATAGATACATAATTTAATGTATTAACTTACTGACTCTTCTTCATAAACAACCACAGGACACCAAATCCTCTCTAGAAAAGCAGCAGGAATAGGTGAGTGATAGCAAGTTAATTATCTTCAACAAAATGTAAATGTCACCGATTTAAATCCGGAAAGAGACTCTAAAATGCCGCCACAAGGTTACATATATTTGACTACCTTAGACTGCTAACAACAGACAATAATCAAAATCCGGACCTCTGTTCTTGCACTAAATATTGAGTTAATCACTTCATCATATTGTTCCATATATAGTAGAAATGGCCAAAAAAGAGGAACTGACCAGCAATCTAAAGTTGATAATTCAGAAGGTATAATTGTTTTTAGTTTTTTTTTTTGTATGTTTCCATGGAATTCAGATCTCTAGCAACAATTGTGGCCATCCCAAAATCTGTAATGTTCATTCTACAACAGCCTTAATCACCGACCATTCTTCAAGTTTCATGTCAGCAAATCAGACTAATTAGTCTCCCAAAATAAGCTTTAAGAAATCTAAACTATCCGTTATCATACAAAAGCATGTAAATACATGATTAAACAGACTTTTGTCTTTTACCAGTAGTACAGGCAAAGAAACAACATCTCGTCCACAGACATAGTGTCGGTATTACAAATGTAGAATGAAGCAAACAAAAACAAATTACATACTTACCGCCACAGGCTCCCTTGGATCAACAAATTCGACTTTGGCAACAGCCATAGGTGTTTGAATTTCTCCAGTAATAGTAGGCTAAAAATAAGTTCATTAGAATACAAAAATTCATATGAGAAGAATATGTGACGTGCAGGTATTACAGAGGAATAAACTCACCAACCAATCCCTTGAAGCTTCATATATAAGTAGCCTCCCCAACTCGGCCATTGCATTTTCTACAATGAATATAAAGTAAACATGAGAGACTGCAACTAACATAGTTTCAACTTTCAAACAGAACTGCTTTTTGGACTAACCGACTAGGAAGGTGAACATTATTATTCCTTGAAAGCTATATTGGTTTCTACAAATATATACATTCCTAAGAAAACGATATTGTAGTTCTAGAGATCATTGCTTTTCTAGAGATCATTGCTTGACTAGTAATACGCACGGTCAATATAAAAACAAAACTTCCTCTAAAACTTCGTTTTACTCACGGTTACATCAAGTGGATCCAGAATGCCCAACGCAGATTTTGCATTTAAAACAGTTAACAAATAAAATCCTGCACAAATTTATAAAAAGAAACAGTGAACTTGTAATTTTTTCACTAGCACTATGAAGTTTTTTCCATTCTCCAACCAATCTCATTTCTGAAGATACTCTATGCATAACAACACTATCAATTGTTCAACCAATCCCTTGGTGCAATCACTTTAACATTCCGAAAATTTTGGGCACGAGAACTCTTTGCATTCCTTTCACCTTGAAAACCAATTTTGATGCAGTCACTTTAAAGTGCAATAACAGCTCAAATTACAATCATTTACATCCGTAGAGCTATGTTACCTGTATCGGATACTTAACACTCCAACAACATGGGTATGGACACTTCATTTTAGACCAAAAGATGAAATTTTTGAATAAATAAAGTTAGAGACGAACACTTAAACAGCTGAAATGGAATCAGGCTTAAGAACTCAATTTACATAACACATTACAAAATTCACAAGCAATGTCAATCAAATTCACAAGCAATGTCAATCAAATTAAATTACAGTTAAGATATAGTAAAGAAGAAGAAAATCAACATACTGAAAACAGCGCATGGAGTCTGCTCATTCCTAAGAACAGAAACCCAGTGTTTGATCAACGGATGTGGTGGTACAAACACCTGCACCGAAAGAGAAATAAAAAACCAAACTTTAAACCAAATCAAACAAAAACCAAGATTAAATTAACGAACTCCCACAATAACCCATTAAGTAGAACATAGAAATTTGAACAATTAAACAAAAACCTATATCAAATTATGAAAATCCTAGAAAACCCATTAAGCAAAATTAAAGAATGAAAGAAAGAATTGAGATTACAAGCATTCTATCGTCAGACATGGGTTTCTGGTTAAGGGTAGCACGACAATTAATGGATAGAGAAGGAAAGCGGCGGGATTGAGGTTGAGGAGTGTGATAGTGGCGTGTTTTGGTGGCGCAGGGATTGTGGGGGAAAATGATAGTGGGGGAAGTTGGAGTGGAAACGCATTTTAAATCCCACATCTCGTAAAAATAGAGGGATTGTTAGTTGGAAATTTGGATATACAAAAAGATAGATTTTGCTGAAGTTTGGGAATTTCAAGAGGGAGAGAGGATATAGAATGCAGAAAAGGAAGGAATGGGGGGCAAAAGAGCACCAATCTCACCTTTCCTCAATTCCTTAATTACCCTTTCACATGATTCAGGTATCACCTTGCTCATGTACATGTCCATATATCAATTTACTAGTTAGTCACTCCGTATTTATTTAAGGGATACACTTGGTCGATCATGGGTTTTAAGAAGAAAAATTGAATGAAATAAAGTAATAAAACAAGTGGGGTTGAGTACATATTTTAATAAGTAAAACAAATGAGACCATGTTATTTTAGGGGTTGGGGGTTGGGGGTGGAGTGTAGATAGATTATTTAATTACATAGTGGGGTTGATAAGTTACTAAAAATAGCAAGTGTATCTCTTAAATAAATACGGCCGGAAAAGACAAGTGTATCCCTTAAATAAATACAGAGGAAGTACTATACTTGGTATTTGAACGGGTGAATTGGCATGAGATGGGATATGGATAAATATAGTGTATCGTTATTCGACGCTCGTATAGGCTAAAATCGTCCGCATTTTTAACGTAAAAATACAATTTTACCCCTATAAAAATATTACCCCACCCTTCATTTCTTCTGCCCCTCCCCTCTTGCACCCATTACTTCAAGCAAGAATTCTTTTACTTCTGTTCTGGCTGCCATTGCTCAAAATAAAAATATTACTAAATTAAACAAAAAGCCACCGGCAGCAACTAAGTTGACCCTCCCTACCCCCATAGATACATGTATAAGGTATACCAATCATATTCAATCTCCAACTAAAGTATGGGCTTTACATGCTCAAGGCCTTCAATCAAATTAAACAAAACTAATCAGCCAAGAAACAACATAACAGTCTCACTCTCTCAAACATGTCAAAACATTTGAAATAAAACAATAATTTCGAAACTAAAATCAAAATTAAAACAATAATTCAAAAACAATAAATCAGAATAATAGAACATTGATAAACAATATTTCCTGGAATCAACATAAAAAAATAATATTCAAAAAATTTGCAATCCCGCGCACAAGCTTTGCGGGACTGACACGGCAGCCACGCACAGATTGTGCGCCGACGACACGGAGGTCGTGCACACGATTTGCGCGGCCTTCGTGTCGCCGGCGCACAGCCTGTGTGTGGTTGCCATGTCAGTCTCGCAAAGGTTGTGCGCGGGATCTCAATTTCAAAAGAAAAAAAGAAATGAAATCTTACCTTCTGCGGAGGTACAATTGAATGATCATGTCCTCCTAGTCGCGACCTCCCTTCCCCACTTCCTCCTTTTCGCAGCCTTCCCTCCACCTTCTATTCCGGCGGTTTTGTTTTTATTTACCAGCGAAGAATTGGACGAGGGAGAGAAACAGAGAGGAATTCAGAGCAGTGAGAGAAACAAAGTAGTGAGGAGGCTGGGAAACAGAGTAAACACGGTGGTCGGACATATTTTCTTTCGTCCAGAAACTTTGGGGGTGGTCGGAATATTGTCCGGAATTTTGGGAGGGGTTGAGCAGAGGGGGATGGGTGTGTATTTCTTTAAAGGGTAAATACATACTTTTACGAAATAATTCTAGGCGCTTTAGCTAACTAGGGCGTCGTTTAAAAATCCCCTAAATATAAGGATAATAATCATGGGACAAAAGAGCACCAATCCCGCATTTCTCTCCCTCTCAAATCACATGATTCAACTTATTCAAGGACCGCCATGGGCTTGTAGATGTCTAGATTATTGTTGTTCATAGTGACACAGTCTGAGTCGACTTATTGTTAGAAAAATTGGTTGTTGTCTAAGAATAAGATTGTGACATAGAAGGCTGAAATTCGTTTTTTATCTAAGTGAAATACTTATTGTATAATTTATCTCATCTTTCACTTGACCAAAATGAAAACAATGGTTTTGAAGCATTGGAATAAAATTGAGATATTGCCTAAACACATCTAAATATTACTTTTATTTTTGACAACAACACTTGACTATTAGTATCTTCGGACTTGAATTCGTAACATTTATAGCTTAGACAACTTGTTTATCTCTATCCTTGCTCCGTTTGAGTCATTGTACTGGGAGAGTTTCCGCTAGACTTTCAATTGGGATGTCCAAGTTTACCACTTTGACATTTTTTTTTTTTTGAAAGTTTGACACTTTGTAAATAATATGTTGATGTAGTTGACAATTTGCTTCTAGGTATTTGAGAAGCACTCTCTCCCGCTCTCGATTATTTTTGTTTGCCCCTATTTGTCATTTTAGTATGTCCCCCAAAAAATGTTCTATTGCTAAAAATGTTCATGAAATCACAACTTTTACTCTCACATGGAGTAAATTACAATGGTCCTACTATTTTTGTCTCTTCTACATTCTACCCATCCAATCTTAATAAAGCACATTTGGAGCATGGGGCAAACAATTATTAGGGACGGAGGAAGTAACATCTAATTTTTTTGAGTCCGGATTCTCTAGAGTTTTAATAAAATCACAAGGTAAAGTTTTATCTAAACCATATATTTTTTAAATCAATGGCTCTTATTAATAGGAATTAGGAAGGGGAAATCAGGGGTAGATATATTGATGAGAAAAATAGGGAGGATTTTATAAAGATAATATATGAGCCATTGATTTTTCATTCAATGATTGATATTGCTCAAACTCTACCTTACAGATTTATTTTAGAACTCTATAGGATCCAAAACCAACATTTTTTTTTAGTCATCGATACTAATCCACATCATTTTTCCAAGTAAAACTTGCATAATGCAATTCGAGCCTTTTGGTACTGGAAGTGATCAGCCCAACGTAGAATGGGCACAATACTTCTTGTGGGGCTTGGATGGTATCAATATAAGCCCAAAGCATGACTAGTCGGAATACGGATAGAGCCCTACACAAGCCTGACCCATGGTTTTGGTTGTTTAATTGAATCTTAGGATGAAATTGCAGTCAAGTTTAACTCAATTACTAAGGAACCTTTTAAGAGAAATGGAACCTGGAAGTTTTGGGACAGACTGAAGAAAGAAAGAGTGATAAATTGTACGAGAGGAGCACTTCTTTTACATATAGATTTATAGCCCGTTAATAATTCCTTACGTAATACCAATGATTCATTAAACTCTTGGCTTAGTGGTACTTAAGACTGAGGGTTGTGTACGGTACTCTCCCCATTTGCTCGTGATTGGGCTACTGGTAAGGAAACACGCGGATAGTGCAGGGGGCACCAAGAGCACGGTGCACCGGGATCAAAACGCAAAAACATAACAACAAAACTTAAAAAACGAAAAAGAACATAATAGGCTGCACAAAAAGAACATGATCAAGAAAACGAAAAGAACATTAACAAAAAGCTGAAAAGAACATTGCATATATTACAATAATAATAATTTTTTAAAAAAATACTATAAGTAAAGAGCAAAAGCTACAAATGAAAAGAACATTGAAGATATAACATATTCTCTCTTCTGATAAACAGATAAATAAACAACTCTTTTTAAAAACAACATCATGTGAAAAATGTAAAAGAACAACAACAAAAAATCAACTATCTATAACATTATAAAAAAAATTATAATTTAAAAAGAACAACAAAAATTAATTTAAAAAAGAACATAAGCAGCATAAATATTAAAAAAGAACAAAACATAATTTTAATAGATTTAAAACCAGATCAATGTTCTTTTATAAAATTATTTGTTCTTATCCCACGCATCATGTATTTAAATTAAGAAAAGAAGATGAAACGACGTTGATTTAATTTGTTGGACTTAAAACCATATCTATGTTGTTTCTAAAACTACATTCTAATTTAAAGAAAGAAGATTTAAATGTATTAATGATGTTAGACTTTAAACCAAATCTATGTTGTTTTAGAAAGTGTAATTTGTCCTGTTAATTAAAATTGTGTTCTAATTTATTTATTTTTTAAATAAAATCATTAATGGTTTGGGCTTAAAACCAGATCTTTGTTCTTTTTAAAACTGTAATTTGTTCTTTAAAAAAATTATAATAATTGTGTTAAGAGTTAAAATGAGATCTATGTTCTTTTTAAAGGTTGTGTTTGTTCTTTTAGTATAATTTATTCTTTTAATTGAAAGTGTGTTTTAATTTAATGAAAAAAAAATTTAATTATGTTAGACTTAAAATGAGATTTATGATCTTTTAAAACGTGTATTTATTCTTTTTAAACTTAATTATGTTAATAATTCAGTTACACGTAGATTTATTATAAACATTATTATTATTATTATTATTATTATGGGAAATCACCAAAACGTTACAAGCTTAACAAGCTACAAAGATCAAGTAAACTACAAGAAGTTGGTGGGGAGCCGAGATACAATCTGGGCCCCCACTCCTCTAGCTATGGCGAACCCGATCCTGCTGAAAATGTGGGCAGCTGCCCGTGCCCCTATGTCTTGAGCCCTGGAGTACGTCTGGACCCGCTTCAGCAACGAAACAGCCCCTTTCTCTAACTCCCCAAAAGAAGAGAAGGAAAAAGGAAAGAAACCGTAACCCAAAGCCCTACAACGTGCCGCATACTTAACCTGCTTCCGCTGCGCAGCAACCGCCACAACCCGACCCGGAACGAAGTCTGACAACCCAGATTGCGTCATAGGTGAAGACCCAGTCAAGTCAACACACACATCTACACCGCCATCCCAAGAATAAAGCAATATATCTGCAGGACGAAGAGCTCCATCACTCTCACTAGTCAGCCCAACATCAACCTCCTTTCGAGCAGAAATCCCCGACCGATAGCAAATATCCAAAAGGGTATCACGAACAACATTATGTCGATGTTTGATACCCACGATCCCAGCACAAGACACGGCATGATCCCCATAAATATCCCCATCGAAAACCCGAGAGCAAGCAGAACACGGCGTCGAATCAGAGAACAACGGAATACCCAACCGATAGCAAAGAACCGAACGATAAGTCTTACCGTTCATAGTCTGGCCTAAACCCGAGATGGGGACTGCCCGCAACCAAGCTGAGGAGTGATCCCCCTGCTGGGATTTCCAAAGGGCAACATGACGCGAAGATAAGGAGTAGGCGGATACCGCATCAGCAGTAACCTTCGTGAAATATATGTCTGCCAATTTCTTTATGAGAGTGGGGGCAGCGATTTCACTAGGGCTACTCATAAGGTCGCTCTCCACGGTCCTATTGAAAAGACCAAGAGCATCATCAAAGGCCGACCCCGGACCATCAACACCTGAAAGCCGAAGAAGCGAATCCTGCAAACCAGAAGACTGCAAACGGGATGCAAGAAAAGCATAATGCCGAACATCACCAGCTGAATAAACACCCAATCCTCCATACGAATAAGGCAAGGTAGCAAGACGCCATTGCCAGTCACCGAACCCAGGTCCCGAAGCAGTCACGATACGCTCTAAAGAAGCCCGAAGAGCCACATCAAAAGATACTTGGGCCGCTTCAAAAAGATGAGGTGGACAAGTGCGCATAGCAAAATAGAGTTTAGAAACTCCAGTGCACGCACGAAGAAGCAACAACTCACACTGGGGATCATTAAGCTTAGCTACAGCATCCATCAACACAACAGTCTTCGACACCCGTCGCGAAACCAACTCCTTACAAAAAGAGGAATCCGTACTGACTGGACCACCAAGCAACTTAACACCAAGCGCGGGACGAGCAATATCAGTAGGAAAGACACCCTCTAGACGACTGCGTGGGTCCTCCGAAGGCCAGAAAACCTCTGTCTTCTCAACATTAACATGGAGACCTAAATGAGGACCCTCCTCCAAAATCAACTCCAAGACCTTTCCAACCACCAAACTGTCACCAACGATAGTGCCATCATCCAAGTACCACGCCTGCAGAGATAGATCAAAAGAGTCCCTGATTCGACACACCAATGGATGTAGAACCAAAGAAAATAGCAAAGGGCCGAGAGGATCCCCTTGCTGCACACCTTGACAAGACCACAAGGTATGCTCCCCATAATACAACCGTGCTGGAGAAGAGTAGCAGAATTCAACCCAACGCGAAAGAGCAGGACAATGTAGCCGAACCTCACGCAACAAAGCCGAACGATCAACCAAATTGAATGCATTCTGAAAATCCACCAATAACATAGAGAGGCCAACATCGGCCCCACGAGCCTCAACCAAACGATTGACAGCATGGAGAATAGCCTCACCACCTGCTGGAACCCCAACTCCAAACTGAAGCCCCCCAAAGTAGTTCCCTAAACGCGGACCAATCATAGCAGCCCCAACCTTAGAAACAAGACGCCTCCAAATAGTGCCCACAGCAATAGGCCGAATACCACCACCCGGCTTAACAAGTGGCGTAAGAGGAGCACTAGCAATATATCCACCAAGCTCAGCAGGACACTTTCCAGCAAGAAAGAGATTAATTACCTGAGTGATAGAGTCCACCAACTCATCAGAAACAGCTACAGCAGCACCACCCAAGCAATCCAAAAGGTGTTGAGCACGCAAGCCATCTCTACCGCACGAAGTACCACGCGGAAAGCCCCTAATCTGCTCCAACACAACAGCGGAGGAAGCAGTAAGGTGATGATCAACTGGGATATCCGGAAAGGTAGGTTCCGGAACTGAAGGGTGCTTTGCTTGCAAATCAGCAAGAGTAGCATCATTGTAAGGGGCAAGACCTGAGGACGAAAGAACTCTAACGGCAGCCGTGTAGTGACCATCAGAAATTTTTCTCTTGCATTGCTTAATATTACGCTCCGCCAAATCATGGTCGTCGTCAACATCCAATAGAGGGGGAGACAGGCTAGCCAATGTGTCCATAACAAGCTGCTCAGAACCACCAGGCACACCCCAAGAACGAATAGCAGCGGTGATACTCTCTTCCTGACGACGACGCCTAACACCGGATGAACACTCACGATTACTCCGCGGAGAAAAAGTCGTGAGGACACAAAGAGGTAACACGAGCAACTGAACCCAACAAGCGATGTCATCTGATCTGCAAATCACCTTATCAAGCGCCCCTTTCAGAACCCGCGAAAAACCCAAACGACATTTGGGAGGGATGGATTTCACAGAACGCAACCGCTTAGACAACAAAGAGTCTAGAAGAGCAACATCAAAAGAAAAATGATGTTCCCGAGGCGCATCAGAAGAAGGCAGCTCGGAAGTAGGAGCTAGGGGTTTTTGAATACCATAGAGAATAAAACGGGGAATACCATCCCCAGAATCAGGAGGGTCCACAAAAACAGTACTAGAACCACTGCCATGTCGACACCTAGTACGATGAGTATGAGTCTTGAAACAATCTCCACATAGCCAAATTCCCATACGACGAAAGGTCACCTCAGCCGAAGTAAAAACCTGCAAATTGGTAGTAAGGGAATGACGGGTAGCATCCCGCACACCAAAGCAACAGTGACGATCCCGTAAGTGAGTGAGCAGAGAACTCCTCACCAAACCACGCCCACCTCCATCCTGGCACCCGCTAAGTCCCACAAAAGGGCAATGAAACTTCTCCACAGAAGCCGCCATATCAAAGCACTTCAACCGCACTGAATCTGAAACGGAACTCACCGAAACTGCCAAACTGCTGGAACGCAATGACCACCACACCAAACAACTACACCTACACGGCCTGAAACACAGTCACCGAAATTCCAAACACTGCCAAACACTGCCAAACCAACTGAAACACTGCCAATCCAACTGACTGAAACTACTGGGGACTGAAACTGCCGGAAAAAGGAACAACCAAACGCAGCAACGAACCAACCAAAATTCCACGCAATTCTAGAACAAACTCGCAGCCGAAATGAACCGTAGTGCCCTCCGTTGTTGTCACCGGAAACTGCCCACAAAAAAAAAACTGCCCTGACGGCCGCCTTCGAAACTGACCTTGCACCACTCGCAATGACGCCGCCAAACACCCAAAAACAGACCTTGCACTACTCGCCTGAGAATCGACCTGCAATAGACCCAAAGGTGCACCGAAAACTAGACCCAAGAACGCACCCAAACTGGTCCCAAAACGCACCGAAACTGGACCCAAAACTAACCCCTGCAACTGCCGTCTGAAAAGCAGCCACTACGTGCCCTTCACCACCCTACCACCGTCGGAAAAGATGCCGGAGAATGGGCCTGAAACACCCTGGACTGCCGCCTGAATATTGCACTCTGACGCACCAACACACTGCCAACTGCTCCAAAAGACGCACCAACTGCCCCAAAAACCACCCCCAAACTGGCCGAAAACCACCGACCAATCTCAGGCAGCCCTCGCCGCCGATATAACCGGCAGATTTGACGTCGAACCGCCGAACGTGAAAGCCCTAAACCCCCATAATCGCCCCTTTGAGAGAAAAACGTATTATTATTATTATTATTATTATTATTATTATTATTATTATTATTATTATTATTATTATTATTATTATTATTATTATTATTATTACTACATGTATAAAAAAGAACTCTCTATAGATGTAAAAGAACATTCTATAAATAAATTATGTAGAGTGAGACAGAAAAAACCAAGTTATGAATAAGAACATAACAATTTGAAAAGAACATTATATGAAAGCACAAGGAAGTGTAACTTAAACACTCGATCAAAACTCATCAGCAGCATGAATATCTTAAAATCTTCAAAAATCGATCTCAATCAGAAAAACCCTCGAAATATATCATGCACTCTTGCGATTCTCTTGATGTTGATCATATTTTTTAAAAAAAAAATTACTTAAATCAAAGTAGAATTTTGCGCTTAATTCACTCATTTTCAACTAGGGAGAAACAATTCATAAGGAATTTTTGAGAGAGAATAAGAAGAAAATGTATTTGTTACTCTTTCACTCTATCCGACCACTCTTTCTCTCTCAAAAAATCTCTCTTATGTTGCGAGAATATAAATCCTCTCCTATGTCTGTCTCTAAAATGTAATTTAATTTCTAAATGACTAATGGTTATGATTCATAAGTACAAATATTATATTAGAATGAAAGAAGAACAGGGACGGAGACATGAATTTTTTTTCAAAGAGTGCATAATGAGAATCGTGCACATGTTTTTATTTTGTTTTTTTAACAGAATATTATAAAAATAACAAATGGAAAAACTAAAAGAACCAATAAAGAGACTAAAAGAACAAGTCAAGTACTTTGCCCCACAACAATATATGGTTCTGAATCATCATTAACATAGTTCTGTTCTGAACTATCAAGCACATTATTCATATTATCTGAAAATAATAAGTTAACATGTATAATAACAAGAAAATAAAACACAATTAAAAGAACAAAGGATGAATAGAAAATAGTACGAAAAATAACACAATAAAATAAAAAGAAATTATGAAACGCAAATGAAATTGAAAATAATAAGAAAAAGAACACAATAAAATAAAATAACAAATTATGAAACGAAAATGGTCTATTTTTCTACTATAATGGAATTGTTCTTTAATTATGTGAAACTGTTCTTTTCTGGAAAAAAAAGTGTAATTACATAATCAAAATCAACGAAATCAATGAAATCAATGTGTAAGTATAAATAGAAAATAATGCCCAAAATAACAGAATAAAATAAAAAGAACAAATTATTAAACGCAAATGAAATTGAAAATAATAAGAAAAAGAACACAATAAAATAAAAGAACAAATTATTAAATGCAAATGGTCTATTGTTCAACTATAATGAAATTGTTCTTTTAATACGAGCGTATGTTTTTTAAATACGTGAAACTGTTCTTTTCTAGGAAAAATAAGCGTAATTACATAAAAAAATCATCAAAAACACGATTATTGCAAAATCAAATTTATCAAAATAGTTAAAACCATCAAAAACCCGATTGTTACAAAATCAAAATCGTCAAAACCATCAAAAACATACAATTTATTATTACAAAATTGAAAAATCTCCTCCAAAATCTGATTATCAGCTGTATAATTCAAATTTGAAGAAGAAGAATCAATTGAATTTTTTTTTGGACATGGGATTAAACATATAATATTTAAAGAGAGTTCACAAAATAACTACACATACTACGAAGCTTCGGTGGCCATTTAAAACCCTTGCACAACCGAAGCTATTTCGATTAGCTCTACCAGCTCTTACAAGCATTGAAACTACAACATTACAAACTACAAACATAGCCAGTGCTTTGGTCGTTGGCCCTTGACTGCTGCCTTCACCTTGCACGCCCACATTCTCTTTTCTCCTCGGGATGAAGCTTGGGAAATAAACAATAGGAAGAACCCTTAGTTGGTGGAACTAGAAAGACGACGAAAGAAATAAAAGGACATGAACTTCACGAACCGGTTGAAACGACCTTGTGGGCAAGGGGAAGTGCTCACGAACAAACTCGGCACCCCCGAGAACGAGTACATGGAGTCTCCTCATTGACCCAAAGAGATTCACCTTAGTGAACATGATATGAACCCCCAAAATTTCCATTTGGGGAGCAGACTCATATATGGATTTTTGAATGTAATGAGAGAACATCTCACCACAAACCTAATCTGGACAACCGAACTTCGTGAATACAAGATTGTCCTTCCAAAAGTACCCCTACAACCCTCTTCCTCCCTCTTAAGACCCGACGTACTACCGTCCAAGGAAGTATAAATACCAGGGACAAGTCCACTACCTAGCTTGATTGACTTTTTAATGATAACCAACTGGGAAAAAATTAAACCCAAAACCTCTACAATCCTCAACATTGGACATCCCACCATAGAAAAACCAACCTTGTAAAAGCGATAAACCAACAATTCCAGACTTAACACTTCCAACAACCAAACACAAACTAACAAAAACAATCACATTAAAGCTAACTAAATTAAACATCACTAAACAACTAGACCAACAAGACAGGGAGAGTGTAGGAATCAAGCCACAATAACTACCTAATTAAACACGTACCAAAGATGTTACTAAAACAAGGAATTTAAATAGCCTTAATCTAAATCCAAACCTAACCTTTACCTTTACCGGCAAGATCGGGATTTTTCCGACACTACAAGACGGCGGCGGCTAGGAAAACCTTTAGAAAATAGATCATTAATTCCCAAAACACACAGAATACAACCTAAATCTAGATATTCTATCCCAAAATTGAAACTCTACCCCCTAAAACTTAACCTTTACCTGCGAAAAACACCGGCGACACTTACCTTTACCGGTGACTAACGCGGCGGCGATTAGGAAGTAGTCGAAATAGATTAGGTTGAATTTCTGGTCCAATAACCTCCGATACGAACGAACCAACAACACCCATAACTTTATCTTTACCGACGAGATTATCGACGGCGCTCGGGAAAGATTTGGAAAAGGTCGGTCAAGACTAGAACCCAGATATGAAAATCCTCTCTCCTGCGAGCACGGCGAAGCTAAGTTATCCACCAGCACCTATTCCAGGAAGAAGATATGAGCACTAAAAAGAATTTGAAGCTCACTTTGGTGAAGAAGCTTGATTCCCTCTTTTTCTTTTCCTACGGAAGGACAAAAATACCAAACAAACTAATTTCGGCTCACCAGCGGCCTTAATTAAGCAGTTAAAGCTCAGGTCTTGCACCAGCGAGCCGCCGGCGGCGGGTTAGGGTTTGAAGGGGTGGAGGTTTCTTTTTGGAGAGCAAAGCTTAGGGCCGACATAATTGAGGTTTGTTCATTCAATTGAATTTGTTGTTGAAGCAGAAAAATCAAAGATTTTTTGCGAATTTTTTTTATTACTTTCTCTCTCTAAAAACCATTTTAGAATACCTAGTTCGCACTTTCTTTCTCCTCTTCACAGTTTGAACTCAAAAACATAAAATCCAAAATAATATATATATACTCGCAAGAAGAACGAATAAAAAAAACCGCGAAAAACAGAGCTGGAAAGAACAGAGCCTTTAACGTTCGTTTGTTCAAGGAAATTGTTCTTTTGTTCCAAAAATTTGTTTTTTTTTTCTCGTGATTTAATGACACATGCGCGTTTTGTGTATTTTTTTTATGTCGTTTTGTTCCCGGTGCACGATGTTCATCGTACGCACGCCTACACCATCCTATTTGCGCCGGTAAGAAGTCTAAGAACCCAGACCGCTTTAAAAATAGATGGCATCGACTTGACTTTTTTATATATGGTTTGGTCATTGTTTTTAACAATGCCCTATTCGTTTAACAGCTCTACAGATAATACATATATTAACCTTCTTACGAGCATCAAAGAACGTAAAAAAAAAAAAAAAAAAAAAAAAAAAATACTTGGTATATTACAAGCAGTAGGAAAGATATATGGAAGATCCACGTACGTAACATTGAGAGAACTAAACAGGACTACTTAAGCCACATACATTATACACTTAAGCCACATATATGAACTCTTACATGATGAACTTATACAAATACTTAAGCCACATACATTATCATTAATTCCACATTCAAAACTATATATTAAACGATAATTAAGCATATATATAACATATTATAAAATCAGCTGCTATATATATTTTTATTAAACTATAACCAGCTGATTAATAATAACTATGCATTAGGAAGACGCCTAATTCTGGTCTCCGGTAATCCAATAAAAAGATCTGTCTCGACGTCCGAAATCTGGCTTATTGTATCTTCAGATGGTGATGCATCCTCTGCTAATATCATCTGCATATTTGACTCCTTTGGCACCGTTTCGTACTGTCGATTTACCATAATAATACACTATAATTAATCAATAACCCAGTTACCAAGTGAGCTCAAGATCGGAAAATGTTGCCATTAATATGAAACGGACGGAAGGATAGTGATAGAGTTACCTTTTCAGTAAGCCTTGCATTTTCAGCAGCAAGTCGCTTCTCCTGGATTTCATTGCATTAAAAACATCATTAATTAACAAATAATCCTTCATTAGTTAATAAAATCTCATTTAATTTACATTATTACAAAAGCTACTCGATCTCAACTGAGGTAAGTGAGGTACCTTGTCTCTCAACTGCTTTATTTGTTCACTGAAAACTTGATTCTGAAACAAGTTCAACAAACTAATTAAGAAACAAGCAGAAACACAAACAGGCGAGTAATTAGTTTGCCAAGTATAAAACTAAATTGTAGTTTCACGGTGCATACATGCTCTGTTACCTAGACTCTTCATTTTCCCTCAAATACCTGTCGTCAGATCTTCAATTCGACATTCGGACATACATATGGACACTTGGACCAAAATCATGCAATTTTTTCACAAAATAGTCGTGTCGAACACTTAAACACATATCCGTGTCCCATATAAGTATACGAGTCTGGGTAAATAGCATGCATATAGTAACTAGGAACTTGTATATACGTTCTAAAAAGTATCTCTACTTTGAGATGCAGAAATTGACAAGAACCTTCCCTCAAAAACAAAAAGTAAAATAAAAAAAGAACCTTTTTTGATCTGATTTTGTGAAAACTTCTTTCCAACTGGCTCTCCAGTTGCTGCAGCTCCTCTAAACTGCATGACCCTAAATTCTCTCCCAAAAGCCTCCTAATAAAACAGTACCACAAATCACAATACAATAACTATACAGACTCTATGGATGGAGTTTGAGTCGTTGAATAATGCAAGATTTGTGTACCGTTTTGCAGCTTCAACCGCCTCTATCTTCTTCACCAAAATCGCAGTTTCTTCCTTTAAGTCCTGCATTTTTATAAGAAAAAAAACAGACTTAGCACCAGTTGTCTAATGTTTGTTAATTAATCTAACAAATTAAAGTTTCAGATTAATTAGTCCATAATAGAATGAGGAAGAGGAAGAGGCATAAACCTGCATATTATCTTCAACAGATGCTTCTTTAGCAGGTTGGACCTCTCTTACGTGCCTTTGGTATCTTCCAATTGTTTCCTGCGTGCTAAGGTTTCAATCTGGTATACTTAGTTACCAGCTATTAACATAATTACCGTATTACATTATACTCACAACGTTTGAACTTTTTACATTACTCACATATTCTACTTTGACTATTACTGATAATTTATATGTAAGATAAAAATATAAGAGGAACCATAACGTTTGGAGTAGTTATGTGAAATCTTGTTACATAAGTCTCAACGTGTATTTTCAAAATATCAATTTTTAAAGATATTAATGATCAAAGTTATACATTGGCGTGCGTGAAAGTGAACAACGTTGCGAGTATAAACGAATGCCCAAAGAATAATAATTACTTAGGGTTCCTCCTAAAGAACATAGACAATTATAAAGACATTAAAACTTGCTCATTTCATAATTAACAAACAACACATCATTCAAATATGCTCATTACTCCATCACTACGACGCTACATTAAATATATATATATATATATATATATATATATATATATATATATATATATATATATACACACGTGCGTGATCACTAGCTAGCTACTATTTCCGGATGGAGAAAGTAGGACATTGTCGTTTCAAAATGGGACCCATGGAGAAACCGAGTGAGGGAAGGAGGATCCAGGATTATGGAGGGTTAGGGTTACAAGTTAGCTAGGCCTCACGTACTGTTAAGAACAAATTATATGTACAACAAGGTTTTGTTACAATATGCAACTTCATTTCAACAGCATCATATACAAGAACTTCAAGTCTTAATTTGTTCAAATGATCTGATCTAGCTAGCCAGTAGCCACAAACTGTGATTGAGAGAAATGCTATTACATAAAGCATTTGTACATGCGATGCGTGCCTACATTTTCAAACTCCAGGTCCTATTTTACAAGCAATGTTCCAACACGTTTAAATGTACTTACTCTGTATGAGCACTATTGAAATATATATATATATTGTTTTTTTTTTGGTGTTAGCACCCGGTTCACCCTTAGGGCTAATCCGGATTCGGAGCGAGTTCTGGGTGGATAGGTTTCATTCCCCTCCCAATTGTTGTTGCGGGGGATCGAACACGGGTTCTCCCTACCAAGTTCAGCCCCAATCACCACTGAACCAACAAACAATTGGTTATATATATTGTAGGTAGACAACAAATTGCTGGAGGATCATATATTGGATAGAGATGAAATTAGTAGGGCCCTAATTAATTAAAGATGGCCCTTAAAGATGAGATAACCACCTCATATAAACGTGCATCACGATTCTAGCTTGGTTGTAAACTTGTAATTATCAAAGTGGTGTCTTTTCATTCCCACTGATTGAGTGAAGGTTCTTTCCAAAACAAAATCATGCAAAGTGGAACTTAAGTGTGTGCATTCCTGGCCATGAGAATGTGTGTTTTGCTAAGACGGCTAATAAGGTCAATGACAGCTTTGTCTTTGTGTTAACTGGTTCGACTAGCTGGTTGTATTATCTTGTTTGAATAGCTCATTGTATTATCTTGTTTGAATAGTTGGTTATATTGGTCTTGTTTGGTTAGGAACTGTTAGCTGATAGCTGGTCTGACTAGCTGTTAGCGGTTAGCTGTTTGACTAGCTGGTTGAATTAGCTTATTGTGTAAAACTGTTTGGTAAATTAGTTGATAGATGTTAGATGTTTAATATGTAAAATGACCATTAAGGACATTGACATATTTTGTTTCTTGTTAGTATTAGACAAATAGTTTATTGTGTTAATTGTTTTCTTTTTAATTTTTTAATAAACATTGACTAAATAAAAGAAATTTTTTTTGAAAAAAAAGAAATTATTCTTAATTTAGAAAATTTAATAAATATATTATTTGCAAATAGAGAAATATAACTAATGATATTTCAAGCATGATTGCAATAGCTTTCAATTGCTTCAAAGTACTAATATAAAATTTATTACAACAAAAAACAAGTATAATAAGGTGAAATGAAAAAGGTAGTGTGAGTAATGTTTTAGGAGAAAAATAATGTAGAGTATCAAGGTTGATAGTGGTAAAATAATAGGCAATAGTATGACAAATAGTCATTTTCATCCACTCCCTAAAACCTCTAATTGCAAAAGGCTCCTATACTGAACTTTTTCAAAATTACATTTTCCACCCCAAATCTCTCTTTCAAACCTCTTCTAATCAAACACTCCTAATTAGTTTTTTCTAAAGGTCAAGCCTCTAATTCACTCCAAGAAGCTCTTTTTCTCTCATACAGTCATACCTCTCCTAACCAAATATCTTGTTTGACTAGCAAACTGTATTAGTTGTTAGTGTAAATGTGTGTGGTAAATAATTGTTAACCACTTTAGTGTATAAATAACAAATAAGATAAAATCACTACAATAATTTGTATCTTTAACGACAACCTAATTACGACGGGTTAAAAATCCCGTCGTAAAAGCCTTTTGCGACGGGGCTAACAACCAAACAATGACGGGAATAACCGTCGCAAATGTCTTTTACGACGGGTTTACGACGGATTTACGGCGGGATTTCTATTAACGACGGCCCCCTTTTAAGATGGGTTCGCGACAGGAAATCCCGTCGTTAATCAACGATTATTGACCTTTCGCGACGGGATTTCCCGTCGTTAATAGTAAAATTCTTGTAGTGAATCTAAGATAGTCTTTTTTACTAAAAAAACACCTCAAATATCTTTTTGAAAATGGCCAATAAGTTAATTTGCATCAAAAAAACTGGTTTTACTCCAATAAACTTCCAACCAAATAGGGTTGTTAAAGTTAAATTGTCGAGTTATTATTACAGCAGAGGGGAAGTACTATTTTGATTTAAATAAAAGTTAAACACAAATTCTTATTTACAAGGGGTGTACAATAAATATTGTACATCGGAGTAAAAGTTAACTCAAAATGCTTAAAAGTTAAACTTATATATGTAAAAATTATCTATTTTTTAGTGATAAATTTTTTAATTTTAGTAAAACTTATTTATTCAAAATGACTAATAATGTATAAAATTAATCATTTAACCCTTTAAAATGTTTATCTATCAACTTTTTTATTAATCAAAACTAGGTTAAAGTTATAAAACATTGGGTAAAAGTTATCTTGATATACAATAAATTTATTGTACACCTTGTGCGCACAAGACCTTTTGAAAATTAAATGTGTATTCCTGTGCCGGTCGGGAAGATATAAGACCGGTATGATCAAGTTTGAAATTTAAAGTTTAATTTGTTATTTTCCACCTTAAAAAGAAATTAAAGTTCCTAACAAGAACCACAAATTCTAATTTTTGTTGGGTAATCCTTGTGAAAATAATAAAATTTACAACCTACATATAATTGACACGTTTATTTAAGAAGCAAAAACTCAACCATGCAATTGATTAGGAGTAAACTATACTGGAGGTCCCTAAACTTAGGCAAAAGGAGCAGTTAAGTCCCTCAAGTTTCAAAAGGAGCATTTTAGTCCCTCAAAATGGATGGAATCAGCTACTTTTGTTAACACCGTTTCATTTTCCGTTAAGTTCAATAAAATAATAATAAAACCGCTTTAAAGAAAAGGAAAATTAATTTACACGTGTATAAATAAATGAAAACAACTGATTTTAATTATGACTTAGCTTTTTCAACTTACTTAGCTTTTTCATATGGTTTTTTCTCCATTTACACGTTTCACCCTTTATATTCCCTTTTCTAGGTTTTTCCACAACTCTTCCTAATCAAATCGAATTTAGTGAGTAACCCAAGCAAATTTACTCTAAATTTTCAGCAATTATCGCCATAAACTTCAGCTAATTGTTGTTCTTCCACAACTCTAAAGTTTCAAATTCTCTTCTCCCAGATGTCTGCTACTACCACTAGTTCTTCTTCTACCTTTTTCTCTCTCTTTCTCTCTCCTCTTTTATTATGGGATATTGTTGAAAGTGATCTTTGAAGGTGCACGATTATTGTGATCTCAAGCTCAAGTTGATAGATGATTGATGGTGATCATGATGAGGATCAACGATGATGCAGAGTAGCAGTGAAGAAACCAATCAACCATGGGATTTTTCCCTACTTGCAGCCACGAAATACCGAAGAAGAAGAGGAGTAAACTAAGATGGTTCGAGACTTTGAGTAAGAATTAAGAGGCGGAGGAAATTAAACCCCCTTTCAGGAAATCAGCCAAGAGGTGTCCAGAGCTTGGCTAAGCCCACTCAGAGGCTCCGATTGAAAATTCGGAGTCGGGCCCTGTTGTTAAGGAACATCCAGCAAGGTGCTTTGTTTTTGTGGTTGTGAGTATTGGTTCTCGATCGATCGATCGACTTGCTGATTAAACATGAGATTGAAGATGATGACGATGCATGGAGTTTATGGGTTTGAGCTCGGATGAATTTTACCGGAAATGTAAGTTACTTGGGTGTGCACACAAGGTGTTTGATAAATTGTCTCTGAGAAATGTTGTTGATTAACCTATGCTTGTTGGGTGTGTTAATTTGGGGGATTTGATTAGTAGGAAGCGTTGATCCTTTATTTTATTTTATTAAGTGTTGAATAATTTGGGTACAAATGGCTTTGTTAAATACTTTGAACTGTTAGTTTTTTGTAAAAAGCTAACTTAAAAGGGTTTCCCTTTATTTAATTATTGTTAATATGTAAAAGTAACTGTTATTTTGTCATTTTCTGCCTTTTATATTAATTTGCCTTTATTTTTAATTCATTTAACAGACGTTAGTAACAGAAGTCAAAAAGCAGCGGTTTCCATCCATTTTGAGGGACCTAAATGCTCCTTTTGAAACTTGAGGGACCTAACTGCTCCTTTTGGCAAAGTTTAGGGACCTCCAAACCTATTTACTCCAATTGATTAGCTATTGTGGTATCTTTCTCAATAAAAAACATGCTTCACAAAATTAAAACTTTGAGATAAAAACATTACCCATTGGATCTCCGTAAAAAACAACTCTACTAAAAACAACTAAAAATGTACTCTTGCCAAATGTGGGTCGATCTGTCTGGGAGCGTGGAAACACTTATAGCACCAATTTTGTACTACCTATTCATGTATGCACTTCCTCCGTTTCAAAATAGTGGCAACATTTTATTTTTGTATTATTCATATAATCTACTTTGTTTAATTTTTATGATCTATACTTTAAGGAAAAACATATTCATGTGGGATTTTGTTAAATTCGTCTTAATGTATATTTTGCGAAAATTAATTTTTTTTTCTAATATTTACTTATCGGTAATTAAATATATTTCCTCCGTTCCGGATTTATCGCACCATATACTTTTTGGGCAGATTTTTTGTAGTGGAAAATGAGGGGTGAAATTACTTCACTACTCATATGATTAGTTGTTTAAATCAAAATTAGAAAGTACAATGCAAGTGGATGGGGCAAAGTAGTCAATTTACAAGGAAAAAGTATCTAAAAAAGGAAATGGTGCAATATTTGTGAAATTTCCTAAAGAAGTATATGGTGCGATAAATCCGGAACGGATGAAGTATTAATGTTCAAGATATGCATTAGCAAGCGTGAAAAGCAAAGTGTTGCAACTAAAAAGAATCGGATGAAGTATTTCGTATAAAAATTGAGTCACGTGGTAGGTTACAGGTTTAAATATCTAAATAATTTATATTAATTTATCCTTTTGTGTCACTCGCAAACAAAAAAAAAAACAAAAAAAATGTCTCTATTTTATAAACATAAGTACGAGTTTATTACTACTTTCCCCATCACTTTAACTTATTCTTATTCGCTGTATAATCTTGATATTGTTCACAATTGATACGGAGTACCGTTTACTTCGTATATCTCTATGTTATTTTATACACCGAGTAGTACTAAGAAAATACTCCATCCGTCCCGGAATACTTGACCTGTTTTCCTTATCGGGCCGTCCCTTAATACTTGACCTGTTTCTAAAAATGGAAATATTCTAACAATATTATATTATTTCTCACTCCACCCCTATTAACCCACCTACTCCCTACTTCATACAAAAAGTAATTAAAAATTCAACCCCTACTCTCCCCCAACCCCACCTCTTAACCCACCACCCATTAACTACATTAAAATAATACCCCACTATCAACTACTACCTATTAAATTAAACAAGTCAATTCAAGTCCCTTAAACTCTGTGACGGTCAAACCGGGTCGAGTATTACGGGACGGAGGGAGTAATGGTTTCCTCCACTCCATTTAGGAGAACTAAAAATAGTTCTCCGTACATGAGAGTATGAGACATTGATTCCAACAACACGTATGGTCCTTTGTCAGTTGAGAAATGACCTATCCATTTTCTGAATTAGTACCAATTAACCTCGGGTTCTGTAATTAATTACTCATCTAATGTGAGTATTAACTTGAATTTTTCAGACAGAATATAAGTACTGTATGGTATTATTTTTAAGCTAAACATACAATGTACACTGACTACAACTTTTCAGACAGAATATTGTTCTAATCAAATCATATGATCAGCCAAAACACACGATATTTTTCTCATGTACTCATGCCCTCAGTCTTTACCGCTAGGTCAATACCTTATTGGCCTATACATATTGAGTTGATCGGATAGAAACATTTCTAGCTCCAAGGAAAATGTATAATGCATGTAATGTTTCTTAAACTAAATCAATTGTATTCCTTTGTCATTTCGATGGAAAGTTTAATTTTGGACATTAAAATTAGGCTTATAGGCTCGAAAATATTGCCAATTATTCCTTCATAATCATCCAAAATTCTCTTATTATTATTAGTATTGTAGAGTATTATTATTATATGATCAATCGACCACTTGTTTTACAGAGCACTTAACTGTCACCTACAGTAGTCTACTAGTCTGTAGTAGCCATAAATTGTCCCTTATATTAGTGAGTTGTCCATAAATTGTCCCGTTTGCTATGATGTGGGTACTAGTTTGATAAGGTGAGTGTATAAGAGGCCATACCATAAATTATTATGGTATGTAGACTAAAGTCTGGTTGTGTGAAGGTCTATTGGACATGTTGTGACTTGTGAGTACTACGGAGTTCATACATTTGGATGTAGTGAAATACAAAGGTAAAAACTTGCTTTAAAAGGAATGTGACTTTTTATAACAAAATGGAAATGGAAATTCATGTAAATTTTCCATCAAATTAAATGATCAAATCTAGTAATGAAATTGGCCATCATGATGAGTCAAAAAAAGAAAAATACACTGAGCCTAAAGCTCATTAAAAGCCGTTTGACTTACCCTTTTTGAATTACTACTTCAGTACTTACAATTTTAGTAAATTTGACTTTTTGGTCAAATTCAAAAAAAAAAAATTAGAGGAAGAAAGAAGGAGAAATTAATGAGGATGAAATGGTAAACGAGAAACAAAATGTAGAAGCCCCATTAATTATCATCACTCCGGTGAAATATTTGATGCAAAGATTAAATCAAATAGGGAGAGTAAACTTTATGCAAAATTTTAATTACCTTCGCTAATTGGAAACAAATGTTGTTTATTCATTGGCTATAGTGAAGAAAGAATTAGCATAATCCCCACCATTGATTATTATTAATTAATTAAGAATTAAATCTCCAATTTACTTTTTGAGCTTAGACTCATTTAATTTTGTCATAAAATTTCTCTATGATTGAATTGATGAGGGATTATTAAACATATTTAATTACATGAAAAATCATAAGCAAAATTTCCAGAAAAGATGAACATAGATTGAAAACCCTAATTAAAGTGCAACAATAGAAACCCTAGTATACAATTTTGTTTGACAAAACTAAAATAAAAATTGATATTGAAGAGTGAACTTCATTCTCAAAATTCATACTTTTAAACTACCACCCCTAAAAGATCCACCCTTTTATTTTATGAGTTTGGGAAGTCAAGATGTATGGAACCTTATGCGCGTTATCCTTAATCTGGTAGGTTTATTTCCGAATCAAACGATCTAAATTTCACACATGATAATAATAATAATAATAATAATAATAATAATAATAATAATAATAATAATAATAATAATAATAATAATAATAATAATATTAACAAACAAAATGAGAATTGAGAAATAGAGAAAAAAGAGAATAAATACATACCTACAGCTTGCAAATTCATAGAGCTTTCCTCTAGGAGAAAAAATAACGAGAGCAACTTCAGCATCACAAAGAACTGAGAGTTCAAATGCCTTCTTCAACAACCCGTTTCGACGCTTTGAAAACGTCACTTGCCGGCTCGTCGCATTCTCTATTCTCTTCATCTGTGTTTTCCCTCTCACCATTTTTCTCCTCTAATCTAGCTCCTTGAACCGCTACCAGAAAACAAAATCAATCAATTTGATTTAATAACATAACATAATCTACTCCAAGAACAACAACAAATAATAATAACCAACAGTTGACTTACCAAAATTTATAGTGCTTTAATATGCAAAAAAGAGAGAAAAAAAACCAGAAAAGATGGATCTCTTGGAGCTAAACCCAGATGAAATAACCCAAAGAAAATGAAAAATGAGAACTTTTTTGAGAAAGAAATTAAATTATAACAACACCCTATAAAATAAAATTCTTTTTTTTTAAATTGTGAGATATTTAATTTTTATGGATATAAATTAGTGAGGGAAGGTGGGTGTGATTGATTTATTCTTTTAAATGTGAGTCTGGGTTGCCTTTTTTAGTAGTAACCATCGATTGGGGTTACTAAGTTTCTCTCTCTAGACCCACCTTTCCTTATTCATCTAATTTTCTCTCTCTAGAAAATTGCCCTTTTTACTAACTTGAATTTTATTTTTTGGGTAAATCCAAAACCCCCATTTATGTAAATGAAAAGGAAAGTTTTTGTTTTGCCAAGGAAAAAATTACTGTTGTAAGTTTTTTTTTTTTTTTTAAAAATCTACTGTAGTAAGTACTCCACTATTTTAAAAAAATTTACCATTAATATATTTTAGAAAGCTCAAAAGTGGTAAAAAATACCTCAAGTATTTGCTTGTGTTAAGCCCAATTGTAATTTAGCTTAATTAGCTTAATTGTGTATTTAGGCCCACATATACTAGGTTGTATATAAACCAGATTTTGATAAGAAATACACAAGGAAAAATCAATTCCTGACATGGTATCAGAGCTAGTATATGTGGGCCTAAATACACAATTAAGCTAATTAAGCTAAATTACAATTGGGCTTAACACTCCCCCTCAAGTTGGAGCATGCAAATCACAAATGCCCAACTTGTCAAGTAAATACAAAAACTGACGTTTGCCCAAAGCTTTCGTAAAGATGTCAGCTAGTTGTTCATCCGTTCGCACATGACTAGCATTAATAATACCGTCTTGAATCGCGTCCCGAACGTAATGACAATCCACTTCAATATGCTTCGTGCGCTCATGAAAAACCGGATTTTGAGCAATGTGTAACGCGGACTGACTATCGCAAAATAGGCTCATTGCCCGTGGATGTTCTACACCCAGACTGCCCATAAGTGCCTTAAGCCACTTCAACTCCGCTGTAATGGCAGCCATAGAACGGTATTCGGCTTCTGCCGAAGATCGAGACACTGTATGCTGCTTCTTAGTTTTCCAAGAGATAGGGGAACAACCAAGAAATACCAACCAACCAGTAATGGAACGTCTCGTCAAAGGGCAACTCGCCCAGTCAGAATCACACCAACCAGTCAACTGCAAGTCACAGTCAGCGCGAAGCAGAATCCCTTGGCCCGGACACCCCTTCAAATAGCGCACAGTGCGAATGGCCGCGTCCCAATGTTCCTGTCGAGGGTGTTGCATAAACTGTGCCAGAATATGAACTGTATAGGCCAAGTCGGGCCGAGTAAAGGACAAGTAAATGAGACGACCAACCAATCGCCGATACATTTCTGGATCATCAATAGGCGCACCAGTAGCAAGGGCCAAGTTATGGTTTTGCTCGATCGGAAAATCAGCCGGGCGCGCCCCTAGCATCCCGGCCTCAGCGATAATGTCTAGAGTATATTTTCGCTGACACAAAAAAATACCCTCGGGACTCCGAGCTACCTCAATGCCAAGAAAATATTTCAGAACCCCAAGATCTTTCATATGAAAACATTCCCCCAAATATTTCTTAAACTCGGCAATTGCAGACGAATCATTACCCGAAATAATAAGATCATCCACATAAACCAGAACGCTAAGCTGAATACATCCTTGAGTTAACGTAAAGAGCGAATAATCTGAATAGGACTGAGAAAAACCGTACCTCTTCAAAGAAGCCGCTAGTTTAGCAAACCAACAACGGGGTGCCTGGCGGAGACCATAAAGAGATTTCTTCAACCTACAAACCAAACCAGGTTTGCCACCATGGAATCCGGGTGGGGGTTTCATGTAAACCTCCTCATCCAGATCACCATGAAGAAACGCATTGTGAACGTCCATCTGATGAAGTTCCCAATTCTTTGCTGCAGCGATAGCCAAGAAAGCACGAACGGTCACCATTTTTGCGACCGGAGCAAAAGTCTCATTATAGTCGATACCCTCCACCTGATGGTTTCCGAAAATAACCAGACGGGCTTTAAGACGTTCTACCTCACCAGTAGAATGAAACTTTATTTTGTATACCCATTTGCAACCTAATGCCTTCTTTCCTGGAGGTAATTCTTCCATGACCCATGTTTCATTGTCCTCCAAAGCACCAATTTCTTTTTGCATCGCCTCTCGCCATCCGGCATCTTTCATTGCCTCGTTGAAAGTACGAGGCTCCAATCCTGCAATAACAGCTGCAAGAAATATACGGTGTCGAATAGAAAATTTGTCACAATTCACATAGTGTGCTAAGGGATAAAGTGTACCTGAGGAGCTATGAGTGGACGGTGAACTCGGAGATGGACTCGTTTCCGGAACAGTATGTGCAACAAAGTCTCGATGCCAACCTGGTGGGCGTCGTTCCCTCAAACCACGCCCCAAGCCAAGGGGAACAGAATGTGAACTTGCTGGTTGCTGTGCTGCGGTTGCTGTTGTGGTAGACGAGGGGTGTGGTGCCTCATGTGGGACTGGCAGCACTGGCTGGGCAGAATGCTCACTGCCAGCAGCAGTGACAGGTGCGTCCTGATGTGCACGCTGCGCACTGCCAGCAGTAGTAGAGCTGCTGAACTGTTGCGTAGCTGGTAGTCGGTGCGCGGGTGATGCGGGCTCACTGTCACTCGTATCGCCTGCCCAGATCCCGTCACTCGAAGCGACAACAACATCATCATCGACCAACAAATCAGAGGCAGGGGAGGTGACATCTCCCACCTCCAAAGCAGTTTCCAACTCATCCGAAAATTGACGATCAATCTCAATATGAATGTGTGGCGCCACATTGTCCCCTATACCATCAGTAGCTCCCTCGGATGTCCCATTTTCTGTCACAAATGGAAACTCTTGCTCATGAAATACCACATCACGGGACACAAAGATGTCACCTGTTTCGAGATCATACACTTTCCATCCCTTTTTCGCATGAGGATATCCAACAAAAACACATTTCCGACTACGCGGTGCAAATTTATCACCTTTAGCCTTTTGATTGTGAACGTAACAAAGTGATCCAAACACCCGCAACTCATCAAAATTAGGAGCTTGACCGAAAAGAATCTCATAAGGAGTTTTGTTATCCAACAAACGCGACGGAGTGCGGTTAATCAAATAAACCGCTCCCAGAACACATTCTCCCCACAAATCAATTGGCAAATTTCCTTCAAACCTCAATGCACGAGCCACATTTAATATATGTTGATGCTTGCGCTCAACTCGACCATTTTGTTGCGGTGTTCCAACACAAGATGTTTGAAAAATAATACCATGTGCATTGAAATAGGGTAACATGCATTTAAATTCAGTACCATTATCACTCCGAACCAACTTGACAGACACCTCAAATTGACGTTCGATCATAGTAAAAAATGAACTGAATGCGGAATAAACTTCAGTTTTAGAATTCAATAAATAAACCCAAACACCCCTTGAGAAATCATCAACCAATGTCAAAAAATAATGAGCACCACAAGTAGAGGGAGTTTTATATGCTCCCCACAAATCACAATGTATCAATTCAAAAATGCGACTAGCTCTACTATCACTAACGGGAAAACTATCCCGAGACTGTTTTGCTCGTGGACAAACATCACATGCTTTATTCAAAGATTTTCTACTAGAGCTAGAACTAATAGCAGGAACTAACTTGACCACTCTGTCCGACGGATGCCCCATTCTTCTATGCCACAACTCAAATTCGGAGATCTCCGGAGCCGTCACTGCACATACTGTAGGAATTCGTCGGAAGTAGTAAAGTCCATCTTGCCGTTCACCGCCTCCAATCAGGCTCCCCGAACGTTGGTCCTGTATAGCACACAAAGAATTAGTGAATTGAACATGACAATTTGACTCATCTATCATTTGAGACACCGATATTAAATTGCATTGTAATTTAGGGATAAATAAAACATGGTGAAGAGACAGGCCATCGGCCAAAACCACACGACCCTCCTTTGAAGCAAGGACTTGTGCACCATCAGGAAGTCCCACAAGGCAAGGCGCAATATCTTGTACATCAGTTAAGCGAGATTCATCGCCAGTAACGTGACGAGAAGCACCAGTATCAATAATCCAAGATGAGGAAAAATACTCACCAATCATCCTATCTTGTTGTCTGTGATTAATCATATTTAACAAAACCTGAACTTGCTCGGGTTTCAAGTCGGCTAGCGTGGAGCATCCCCCACTGCCTGATGCTTCTGGTCTGGTGACATAGCTGCTGCCTACTGCAAGGGAGTCAACACCCCCACCAGAGCTGCTACTGCCCACTGCAGTGACACAACAGTTGTCTGATATGCTGTTGCTGCTCACTGCATTGGCACGCACAGCTGGCTGAGTGCGATCAGTGCCGCGGGTGGTCGGAGCTCCCCCTCTGCCACCACGAGTTTTGTCGGGCCACCAATCCGGGTACCCGTGCAGCTTAAAACATGAAGTATTATCATGTCCAGACTTGTGACAGTGAGAACATGACAGCTTTGATTTGTCCTTCCATCGATCATTAGTTTTCCAACGCTCAGTCGGCAAGGCAAACACATGTGCTTCTTCCTTCTCAGTGGCCTTCCCCGTAGCTATGCCACGTGAGTGTTCTTCTTGAATTAACGCCTCAAGCGCAGCCTCCAAGGTAGTAGGTGGTTGTTGAGACAACAGGTTTGTCCTCACTACTGCATACAAATCATCATCCACACCAATTAGAAATTGGTGCAACTTCTCCTCTGCCTTGTCAGCTTCATACTTTCCTGCAACATTACAGGTGCAAAGACCACACTCACATCCATGAGGTGGTTTCAGTTGATCAAGGTCATCATACAATCCCATCAACGCATTATAGTAATCCTCAATCAACATAGTTTTGGTTTGCCGGCAAGCTGTAATCTTCCCCCTCAACTGTTGCAGACGAGGACCCGTAGCGACGCAGAATCGCTTCTCCACATAATCCCACAGTCGCTTAGCCTCCTCCATGTACGGTATTGACGATGCGACTTTAGGAGCCATTGTTTTAAGAATCCACGAGACAAGCATCGAATTATTTGTCTCCCAATCAAGCAATTTCTTCTTTTCCGTAGGTTTTGTGATAGTACCATTAACAAAACCGAATTTTCGACGCGATTTCAAGGCCAACGTAATTGCCCTAGACCATGCCAAGTAATTGTCTTTGCCCTTAAGGACCACGTGAGTGATCACATTCCCGGGCTGGTCACCTGCGCTAAGATAGAACGGAGAAGAAGGATCGACCTTCCCTTCCTCTGCCATGGCTGAACCTAGCGTAGAAAAAAAAATTGGGGTTTTAGGGTTTAAATTTGATAGGCTGTGATACCATGTCAGGAATTGATTTTTCCTTGTGTATTTCTTATCAAAATCTGGTTTATATACAACCTAGTATATGTGGGCCTAAATACACAATTAAGCTAATTAAGCTAAATTACAATTGGGCTTAACAGCTTGTTTTGGCAAAACCTTGTTGCTAGATTTGTTAATACTACCAACAACCTAGAGGTTGTGGAAAATAATGCAATTATTTGGCAACATGGGAGGAGGTTATTTAAGGAAATTTAGGAAGAGAGAGAAAGTGTGTAAATAAAGAAAAAAAAGATGTGGATCAAGTATTTATCCAATAGTATGAATTTTAAACAACTCAATTGTTAGTAGTACAAATGTACAATTGCTTTTATTTATTTACTTACTCCATTTTATCCAATAGTATTACTTGGGTTCTTTACAACATTCTTTAGTGATAATGTAAGTATGTAACTAATTCGACCAGTATAGAATGGTGATAAACCTATTTTCGGGAGTGAACAAGGCATCAATGGTGATAAACCTATTTTCATGAGTACTCATTTCGTTCTTTATTGTTTCCGGCCTCCATTTGATTTTTCACGGTCACTAAGATGTGACTTATAACGTAAATTGAGTATCTCAAATTCTAGTCGTGTAAAAATTTTAAAAAGTTAATATTCTAAAAATATACATTAAAACGGGTCTATCAAAACCCACATAACTATATTATTTCATATAGGTTAATAAAAATTTATGGTCAAACTTTTTAAAGTATGACCCAAAAAGATGGAATGGAGAAAAAAAATAAAGGAGAACTATGCAAAATATGGAGTACTCCTACTCCATATATATTCCCTCCGTATCTTTTTAAGAGATACATTTTTTTTATTCAGCTGTGTTTTATTAAGAGATAAACTTTTTAATTTTTACATGTCATGGTACCCATTTCGAGTTATATTAATCTTTTTTCCCTCTTGTGGTCACACTTATTCATATCATCTTTTTAGTACAATAAATAATTTAACCACTATCAATTTCTTAGCAAAATAATAACTCAATATCCCATCAATCTTATTTTAATAAATCCAACTTACTTTTCTAAAATTATGTATCGATTAAAGTGTATCTCTTAAAAAGATACCGAGAGAGTATATTTGTATACTCCGTATATTATATGGTCCATAATCCATATGTGTTGCAAGTAAAGTGAACGTTAATTTAACTCTTACACGAATTAATTAAAGTACTCTTATATTAGTTGTTGAATTTAATAAAAATCTTGCACATAAATCAATTCCGTTTTTAAAAAAAAAAAGACATATATGTTTTAATTTATACGGAGTATGATTCTAAGAAGATAAAGGATTTTGTTTAGCCATAACAATTTATTTTAATAAGACTAAACTCTTAAAATAGTACTATACCGTTACAAATAATGTAAGAAATTATGTATGGTGAAAATCCACAAAGCTTTTAATTAAGGATGTTTTAGGTTACCCTTTCAAAAGGAGTTAACTTGATTTTTCTTTCCTTATAAAAAAAAAACAAAGCTTTTAATTAACTTTTTTGGTAACTAAAATTGATGGTTGTATATTCTGAAATGGTGACCAAATAAAGAGAGAATGATAAGCTAAAATTGGGAAGAAATAAAAAAGAAAAAGGGAGTGACATAAAAAAGGAAATGAATAAGGAGAAAAAACGTCAACGTCGTCCGTACAAACGGACCAATGAGAGATCGAAACGCAATGGGTGTGGCAGATGCCAAAAGTGTACCCCAATATTGCTTGTCAGATACTCTCATTTCTGGATCTTTTTTTCTTTCTTTTCGGGAGATCAAATCCCACACCTTTTTTTACTGTACGGACTCCAATCTTTTTATTTGCTACTCGACACACTTCCATTATATTTTTAATTTTTATTCTACTTGCCAGCAAATATTACGGATTACTTCCTCTTCTTTGTCTTAGACGCACAACCTCTTGTTTACGAGTGTGTTAAATGTAGAGTATCACTTCGATTTATTTTGAATTTATTTTAGACAAAATAAGTTCAGATAATATAAGTTCAGCAAAAATAAGTTTTTTTCAGACATTTTCACACACAAATAAGTCAATTTCAGATCAAATAAGTATTTTTCAGATAAAATAAGTTCAGATAATATAAGTTCAATCAAAATAAGTCCAATAAAACGGAGCGTAATGGGCACTGACGTATCTTAAACAGTTTTATGAGTAGGGCCAATAGAAAAAGCAAACCATACAGTATGAAATTTATACAATTATACTCAAATTTTAAGGGAGAGGGCGAAACTAAAAATACACTACGAAATTTTTCGCCCCAGGGGACGAACCCGCCCAAACCACAAGGAAGATACGCCATTGTATATGGATGTGATGCCCGTACATGGTCAGTGTGTTACTCCCTCCGTTTTTTTTACTTGTATCAATTTGACTTGGTTTTTTTACCAATATATAATAATCAAATGTTATTATGTAAAATGTTATTTGATTAGTCACAATGCATATTTTCATAATACTAACTTTTTACACTTTTTACAAATACCAAAATAGAGATATTTAATGGTCAAATGATGTATTGACAAGTGTATCAGTCCAAGCAATACAAGTAAAAAAGAAACTGGGGTATAGTGGGTAAGGGTATTACCTTCCTTTGTCACCTTTTCTTAGTTCTTACTCTGTATTCGGTTCACATGGGAATTAATTCCCATTGAAAGTTTATTTTCATGGAAAGTTACTTCTCTTTATAATATTCATAGGAAATTGCTTACACTTGTTTAGTTGGCACAAGACATCCTCCTAAGAATTGACATGAGAATTGTACATGACTTAGTCATAGGACGGTGGGCAAATCACTTCCCTTGCGGCCATGCCCATGAGAAGTCCAAATTTCCCAAGGAAGTTTCACTTCCCTCATTTCACCTATTTCATGTCAACCAAACAACATGGCGATCTCACTTCCCTTCTAATTGCTTGCAACCAAACACCACTTTAACATGTGTGACAAAATAAAGTGTGTCAACTAAAAAAGATCGGAGGAAGTAGTAACTTTTACACGGGTCTTCTAAAACAATGTGTCCATGAAGTGATGCATTTAAAAAAAAAAAAAGATTATTTGTTATACGGAGTACTGAATTTGAGTTTGGCTCGACAAACAATAATGTCCAAACACTAAATACAGTAAGGTTTTTGTTATGATCAACTTATTAATTACTACGGAGTATGTTGTAAGAAGTGTTATCTAAACTTATCTAAAACTGTGTAAATTTCATTTTGAAAATTTGCAAATTACTACCTAGGTCTTTAGTGACTTGCAATTTTGCAAATTACTACCTATCTTGTTAAAAGTTGTCAATTACTCTGTACTATATAGGTGTTTAGTTATTGTTGTCAATTACTATACCTCAGATTTTGTCCAATTAGTCACTAATTATATCATAATTTGTCACCTTGCACGTACTATCGTTCTATAAATACCGTTAACATTAAAGTTCACACTATTTGTATACGAAATAGTGAAATACGGTGTAATTTACGTGAAACTCAACAAGTCAAAATGTTTACATGTTGCCTATATGGGGCAAAAAATTAATACCACTCTATACTAGTACGGGTGTACGGAGTATTCCTTCTTCATAGCAATGGCAACCGCCAGAGCAGCTGTAATCACTCTGAGGGAACTAGTTGTACGGAAAGCCCTACTGACATGCCGGTAGGACACCCTATACGAAAGATAAAGAGCCAAAGAGTTAAGGAAGAACACCATTACAGTCGGCATTTGGGCCTGGATATCTACAGTCGGCATTATACTACCTTCATAAGTATCCTAGGTCCAAGCAGGATGGTCCAAGGACCAAAGGGTAAAGACTCGTACCCTCCTTACAGGTCACCCGTCTATATATATGGACCCTCATTCATTGCCAAAGGTACGCACTCTCACCCAATCATTCTTATAACCTTTTATTACAGAGCAATTAGCATAATCTGACTTAAGCATCAAAGGGGTAATCTCAGATCAACCCGTGACTAGTTAACCATTTTAATTTTCACAACCCTTTTTCCAAACTTTTTTCTCCATGTGTAATTAGTTTTTTAGGCAAGTAAGGAAAAGGTCCTTTAAAGTCTTTGGCTCAAAATCTTGGGCAAAGTCTTTTAAAAGAGGGGAAAGGGTTATGCCTCCGGTGGAATGTGATCCCACGAGGCACAAGGCCACAAACCTCTCAAATGATCCATCTTCGTAGCCAAATTTCATGTTATTTCGCCGGTTTACAGATATAGCTAACTGCTGTACCCGGGTACAGCCAGCTCTGGCTGTACCCGCCAAAAACGACGCGCTCATATTGTTTGTTCATTCTTGTCGACTATTTGTTCTTTTTTATTGTACTGTTTGTTCATTCTTATTGTACTGTTTGTTCTTTCTTGTTGTACTGTTTGTTCTTTCTTGTTGTACTGTTTGTTCTTTCATGTTGTTTTTTAAATTCATCATCAAATTTTCATAATTGTTGTATTTTTTGTTCTTTCTTCTGGAATTTTATGTTCTTTTTTATATTGTTTGTTCTTTCTTGTTTACTTGTTTATTTGTTTGTTTATAATAATCATATGGTTAATGTTCATAATTAAACTCTTCATTAATCTTTTATTCTTTGTTTTTGTATTGTTTGTTCTTTCTTGTTGTACTGTTTGTTCTTTCTTGTTGTTTTTTAAATTCATTCATCAAACTTATTGTTGTATTGTTTGTTCTTTCATGTTGGCTTTAAAATTCATCATAAAATTGTTCATAATTGTTGTATTGTTTGTTATTTTTACTGGGATTTTATGTTCTTTTTTATATTGTTTGTTCTTTTTTGTTGAATTATTTGTTCTTTTTTGTTTATTTGTTTGTTCATAATAATTATTGCTTTATTGTTTGTTCTTTCTTGTTGTATTGTTTGTTCTTTCATGTTGGCTTTAAAATTCATCATAAATTGTTCATAATTGTTATATTGTTTGTTCTTTTTCTCTGGAATTTTATGTTCTTTTTAATATTGTTTGTTCTTTTTTGTTGAATTATTTGTTCTTTCTTGTTTATTTGTTTGTTCACAATAAATATATGGTTAATGTTCATAATGAAATTGTTCACTTCATTGGTCTCTTATGTTTTTACAAGCGCCTATATTGTTTATTTCTAAATAAATAAATAAATGTTCATTTCCGAAATAGTAAATGTTCATTCCAAATAAATAAATAAATGTTCATTTCCGAAATAGTAAATGTTCATTTTTATAGTTTATTTCCAAATAAATAAATAAATGTTCATTTCCAAAATAGTAAATGTTCATTCCAAATAAATAAATAAATGTTCATTTCCGAAATAGTAAATGATCATTTTTGTACCAGTATATTAATGTTCATTTTAAACAACACAAAACGACATCGTTTTGGATGGGGTACAACCAGCTTTGGCTGTATTCGGGTATAGCCAAAAATTTGCGGGTTTACAGCGCGTGAGAAGTTCTAGAACATCAAACACACCAGGGTGGCCCACCAGGGCCTCGACCCATTTGAAGTTCACGTGCACCACAACGCTCAATGCATGCTTTTCTTTCTATGTTCTCTTACGTGGGGCCTTTTTATGTCTTACGGAAGCATGCATAAGAGGGTCCGATACTCGATTTCAATTAATTTATTACACTATTCCATATATATACTTCTCCGTTTTAAAACATAAGTTTTTACTAAATTGGTGGATTGATTTCATTAATATTTTCATAATATTAAATTTTAAGATTAAAATAAAAAGTATGATTAGAGATAATTACAATCAAAGTTATGTATCGATAAACGTGCTAATTAAAGTGTTGTCATTGTTTTTGAAGCGGAGGAAGTATATATCTATACATACTATTTAAAATATGAAATCTTAGATGATGACACATGATATATATTTTTTTTCAACCTTCAAATTCCACCCCTATTTAAATCATACTCCGTATATTCTCATTATTACAAGCCCTCAATAAAATATATCTATAACTATACTAAAAGAAATACATTAAAAGCAAAACTGACACATGTCGCTCTCACACTCAAAATTTTCCCACTCTTTTGTCATTTCCTAATTAAACAGAATAATTATATTCTTTACTTGATTTATGGCAATATTTTCCCTTCCCAAATTAAAAATAATAATTGTATACTTTACTTGATTTATGATAACACTATATTATTATATATATTAAGAAAATATAGATCGTTACCTAAAGAAAATCTTTTAAACGTTTTATTTATATTCTAGATATGTGAAAAATTTACGATTTTTCAATAGATTCTACTATTATGTACAATACTAATATGAGTTTTTTAATGTGTTTTTTTAACATGTTGGCATACAATATTAAAAAAGTTTTATTTATCATAGGTATATTTTGTCAGCTTTGGTAAGAGTATGTCATACATTTCTTTTTTGTTACTTTTGTTAGTTTTAAAGAATTCTTTATCATATCATGGAAGCTATATTACATTATTACAACTTTATTAGCGAATAGGAGTACTAAAAAATATACGGAGTAAATAATATGTAATTAAGGGAAATTTGTTAAAAAGAACCTTTTATTACCCAAATTTTGCGAGAAAAGACCTTATATAACTTTTTTTGTGAAATCACACATTAATGTAATATTTTTTTTTTGCGAGAAAGGACCTTATATAATTTTTGTTTTGTGAAATCACACCTTAATGTATTTTTTTTTTTTGCGAAAGACAATCAAATGGAAGTTTCCGGTATTGACTAAGCTTTTTCGGCCATGGACTTGCACGTGAGAAGTTTAAATTATTTAGATTATTTTGATTTTTATTTGCACTTTTTAAACCGGGCGATTGCACGAGTACTATACTAGCTAGTCTATACTACATATTAAAAGGCGTCTATAAGAAAGAATACGTGAAACATGATGCTCTGCTTATGGGTCGTTCGTTATATATATAATCTTCATATACATAAAAAATGTTAAACATGGTTTGTGTAAGGTTCGAACCTATGACTTTGAGTTCAAACGACAAAGCTTTTACTACTAAGCTATTACAAGTTTGATGTTATCATTGCAAGAAAATAATAATATAAGTAAATGTGAATGTTGTTAATGTACTAACTCGAGACATCGCCCAGGCCCAAAAGCTAGTTAGAAACTTAGAACTTTAAAAGACATCTAAACCCATTATTTAAATGGGCACAAGAACTAGTTAAAAATAATAGACTTTATTAAAATTTAGGTTCCTTTTATTTTGACGGAAAACATTTTTTCAAAAAATGATTTTCCCATTGTCTTTTGTTTGTTTTTGATAGAGTATAAAAACTAATATTGAGGCTTCAACCATTAACTTAAACTTTTGGTTGAATTGGTCCTTTGACATGGTAACGGAGTCAGCGTGGCACAAAGGTCACGGGTCCAAATCTCATCCACGACTCATTTCAAAGTGGAATATTTCGCGCTGATGTGAGGAGACCTATGTTGCATTCATGTGCGACCACGAGCTTAAGACTTTTTTAGTTGGTCATTTGTCAGTTTTGTTAATAGTTGAAAAAAACTTACTCTAGGGGAAAACCAATTTTTCTTAAAAGAGAAGAAATGTCATATTTTTCACTCCTCCTACCTTTGTTTTTCTCTCCTCTCATTTTCACATCTATGTTTTTTTTCCTTGTGAGAAAACAAACAAAAAAAACTATTTTCTTGTGATGTTTTCCTTTGAAAATTGATTTTCATGAAGAACCATTTTCCTTTGATTTAAAAAAATACCCACTAACTCCTATCTCATCTAATTTTTTAATAAAATAACAACTGATAACCAAACAACCGATTATCATCTAAAACTTTGTGCAAAGGTAAGTATAACGAGTAATTTGGGACAAAGGAGTATAACTTATTTTGTACGGAATATGCGCTTCTCTGAATTGATTGTATTAATTTTAACTTACTTTATTTGAAATAACTCAAATAAGTCAAGTGCTAGGATAATTCATCCACATTATAGTTAAATAAGCATCAACATATAAACCTCGTTTCTTCCTAGCTAATTTCGTATAAACAAGCATTAGTTTCATCACGGAATGAGTATTTTCATAGTAATATGAGTTGTCTGAAAAAAAAAAAGAAAAAAAGAAAAGAGTATTGTAGAGTTAGTTCTGGTGCCGACACATGTCAGAAAGTGAAGTGGAGAATCTCAAGTGGGCATGGCATTGCCAGTAGAAAGAGTGACATATTATTGGTCCTATTTCCATATATCAGGGGACCACTTTCACCATTGTACTGACTATGACCAACCTCTCTCTCAGATGTCTTCCATTATCCAATGCTAATTATTTTTGGAACAACATCAACCGTCTGATCCTTTTTTATTTTTTGGTAATTTCTTTGATTTCATCCATTCTTTCCCTTCAATATACGAGGAAGTAAATTCTCTCAAAAAATAAAAATAAAATAGGAGGAATTAAATTCGGCGCTGTGATATCATGTGTTTGCTCACAAATCACAGCATGTCGCCACTCCAACCTCTTCTCATATGTCTCTTTCTGAGTACTATTATTTATACTTCGTATTAGTAATACCCTTTAATACAACCTTTCGACTCATCTAAATTTTATTTTATGCACTTAAAAAAATTGTTTTGAGAACACACAACTCTCATACTATTTATTAGGCCCATATGTCATTGTTTATCCTTACCTATTTTCCATTAGGCTACTCCATTAAAAAATTCAAAAGACCTGTCTAATCTCATCTTTAAATCACGTCTAAAAAAGGACATTGTTTTTATAGTATCAACTTATTAACACCTCAAACATAGCTGTTTTAAACATTTGGCCATGTGATTTGTGATATTGTGGTCCCAAATAAAAAAAAGAACATTTTTAATTTCCTCTTTCAACCCATGATAATGGCTACACTCCACCATTGGAATATGGTATCCTATAACTACTATAAGATGATTCCTTTTCAAGTACTGACTTGTCCGTACATAAATATTGTTGTGTTTTTTGGACTGGAAATTACCCCAACTTCATGAAAATGATGAAATAAAACATAGGAACTTTTGTTTAAAAGGATTGGTGTGGGACAACTAGGAAGGACATCTTCAACTCACATGTCTAGGATTGAGATTATCACGAGTATATCTTAGTTGTAAAATAAAAAGTGTCCTAGCTAGAGAAAAAAAATTACACAATACAACGATAAGTCTTTAGATAAAGCCAATATTCAATGGTAGTCAAGTAAACCCTGTTGATAAAATTGAAGTTAATTTCTAAAAGTGCGGGGGCCCAACACCCACTTGAAGAGTAATTTATTCGTTAAAAAATGCGTGGAAACTATGCAACTTCAATCTCCTTTATGATAAGTGCGCCCTTTTGAAATGAGTGGATGTAGAAAAGTTCTGTATGGTCTTATCTAAGTTTCTTAGATCAAACCAAGTAAGGGTTGCCAGTTTGCCACGGATCTAAGATTTTCTTTGCAACGACTCTTTAAAGACGGACCCAAATGACCCCACCACTTCATCAACTGGCTATGTTACATTATGGATTTATATTTTATTGAATTCTATACTGTAATTATTTGATTTAGATGAATTTTATACTATTTTGAATCAAACATTACAAATATTAATGTGGTCCCATAAACCTAAATTAAGGACACTTCCAATAAATATAGGTTTATGCCATAAAGAGCTCGTACACCTTTATGTTGTTGTTGAGGTGCATATATATAATTAAAATCAAACAAAGACAACAAGAAGCAACATTTAAAAAAAAAACAAAGAAGCAGCCCACAAACTTTTTAGACAATTAAATCATGTTATTGAAGAAGTTTTTATTGCATACTCTAACCAAACTTTTGGTTGTGTTGTTGAGATGTCCTTCTCAATACAAATATACAACTTCCATGACTAAAACAAATTGTCGAGAAAATTATACCAGTAATTCAACATGACGAATGAAAACAATTACATAAGGTTTTTGAGCCTTAAATGGAAGATCAACAATAACGATATTCAAATTTCACAAGATATTCTTTGAAGAGAAATGAATGTTGCATCTATACCGGGTTTTCGTTATCCGACATAAGTAACGAAAGTTCGAGATTGAATTGATAAACCACCGAATAACCCGGATATGGTTCGATGAACTTAATCTATGTTGGGGAGCTTTTAAGAAATCAGTACAAATTTGTATATCAAAGAACACTATACTTTCTGTCATGAAAACATCATTGTATTCTTTCACTATGCTAATGAATGTTTTGACACAAAAATTCCCCCCCTAAATTGGTTTACACAACCATGAAGAAACTATTACATGGAGGATCTCAAGTTGTCAAAAAATTCCAGACCTATATATGCCTTGTGCAAACCCACTCCAGGTCAAGATAAAGAAGAAACCACATATTATATGTATAAAATAAGGGCACACTAATAATACAAGAATCGGCCAAGTGAATTCTTCAAACCATGTCCTCTAAAAAGCCGTTGCTAGTATGTGTGAACTCGTCTTGTAGAAGAGGTGAGAAGAGAGCTATTAACAGTGGATTTTTTCTTAAACAACAGAGAAACTCGTGCTTCCTGATTCTCCCATCGCCATCCATGTCGAACATATTGAAAAGTTCTTTGATCTGAAATTATGGATCCAACAACATGAGATGTAGAGCAAAAGAAAAGGGAACGCGGCTTTCAAGGTATTCAGGATTAGGAGGGGGGGGGGGGGGGGACTTACATCACTGTCATTGACATCTGAAATAGCAAGTCGAATAGCGTCTCCAAACTGCATCATATGAATTAAGAAATTAAGAAGCTGAATGAAATCTGGTCTTTTTTTTAAGAGTTTTGACATAGTGGTTCTGGTTCAAATATCAAACCTCTTCTTTAGATATGTTAGATATGTGATCATGAATCCCATCACTACATTTGGCAAAAGAAAATTCGCAAGCGCGTTGAAATAATGGCTGTTTCTTGATATGATATGATGCCAACAAAAACTGCAGGCAAAACAATGTTCATAAATCAGTTGACATTCATATGAACCTCACCACTACGAAAGCTTCTCAAACCTAATAATTAGTGGCTATTACGTACCTGTTTGAAAGAAACCCTTCCCATCTTCTCGATATCAACAAATGCAAAAATCTGCAAGTCAAATGTACATAAATGATGTGAAAGAGTTCCCGTTGTTTATATTGGCAGGGCAGAAAATTCTAAGAAACACAAGGTATATTATCAATACTTCAATCCTTTGAGAATATTATATAACCCACCATCTAACAATTGTACGAGACTTCTAAGGCTTGTTCAGGAGGGTATACAGAAAACCACAGGTGCACTTATAGCCAAGCGAAATTCTGAAAAGTATATGCATACCTTTTCTGATAAACTACACGGCTTCAATCGCAAAACTCTTAAGAAGTCCTCAATCTTCACACTGCCACTGCAAAGGGAGGAAAAAAAAGGCTGAGATCTGGTGATAAGCTATAATACAACAGAACTAAGGTGAACAAACATAATTTATAATTGAATTTAAGAAAAACATGATTCAACTTTCCTATATTGTTGTATTGTTGGATGTATAAATGAACAAGTATCCTTAAAAGCAATCATTTCTATCCTCATGCCAAAGCACATCACATAAAACCATTGCTTATTTCAAATCAACCGCAAACCACTAGTAAACACAGAGTAATTAAATTTCAAAGAGACTGTAATATCACGTCATAAAATATTCATATTTTCTCCAACACAAACGTATTTTTAACCGATCAGAGCTGTTTTTTGCTCATTAACTAGTGTTCCTAGTAAGCACTCACTGAGTTTACCAAACATACCTGCTATCAGGATTCATGGATATAAACTTCTCCAAAAATTCCAAAGCCTCCATAGTGCTCACGCGGAACGACTGTAGATTAGAAAGTTTATCAAGAAGACTGTACAGAAATACAAAAAGAAATTCTTCACAACTAAGCACCAACACATACAACGTTCATTGATACATGACATAGAAGTTAAAAGGGAAAAAGAATATGCTTTCATCAACATTTGACAAAAAAAATACTACTACCGGTATGATATTATTCTTACATATACTTGTATCTGTTAACAACTCTAGATTATAGACATGTGTCCACGATTCAAGGTCACAGACTAATATACGTGCTTCAAGATTATAGACATATTCACATATATCCTTAAATTGAAAGTAGGCCATCTTGGACTCAGGAGCATCTGATACAGGGATCACGATCAGCAGGAAAATCATCAGCCTCACTTACCATACTTGCAGGTGTGGTTAAGTAGCTCATAGTCGGCTCATACACGGTTTAATTTGAAAATTACTAAGGCTTAAAGCTCTTAACATTAAATATTTTCTGATAATTTCTAGTCATTAACAACACATAATCCAATTGGAATTTTTGGTATAATACTTTCTTTGTTCTTTTTCTTTTTTATCTCCTGGCTTGTAGCATTTATATTGGATAAGACCTTAATTTTTCATTTCAGAGCTCTGATACTGATATTGCTCCCCCAAGATAACAAAAAAAATTTGGGCCAATTATTTTGATCCATTAGCATCAAGCATGTCCAACTTATGTACAGAATGTGCACATCCCTGGTCATGATTTTGATCTGATAACATATAGAACTATTTCTTCCCCACAATGCACATCATGTTTCTCCAAGCCACATTATCCATATGCACGAGGGTTCCATATAAAATGACAACTATTACATAAAACTGGAAGCACGATGTGCCCACTGTTCAATTCTGGTTTCTGAGAACCAGGGAATAAACATTTGCAGCTTAAATATACTTACCGAATTTATATGCTCTAATTCAACCATAAATCTTGAAGGGTTTTCCTGAAATTTTCACAATGTAAGATGTCAGACATACAAAATTCACTTGCAGCCATTTTGGTGCAAGACCATTGCTTGAGGTAAAAGTAACTTTACATAAAATATCCATTGTGAATGTCCATCTTATCCATCTCAATTCCCCAAGCATTTTCACAGTAATAAGTGGTATTGAAAGTTTAGGAATAAAAACACATGCTTGGGAGTGGACGCACTACCTCAATAACCTTGTACCAAACTAACTAATAATGTAACATAATATTGCACAACTGAATATGACAAATTTAAAAATACTGGCAATAGATAACACTAGTTTTCTATGCATGCAATGCGTGCTTCTAATTTAAAAACACACACACACATTAATACTTATTGACTAATTCATATTTTTTTCCCCCTAGTTTTCATATTTGGTGATGTAATAAATATCTTTTTAATCGACTCCCTTACATGTTGTAGTAATACAATGTTTTTTTGCTTAATTTGTTTTTATTTTTCTGATTTTAGTTAAGGGTAAAATAGGCAATCACTTTTTTGACTCTGCCTTAGGTGTACCCTTATATAATAGAGATTGTGAATTTCAATAAAGCAATCTGTTCATCCAGTAAAATTATTACAAAAAAGACAAAAGGAGGATTCAGAGAAAAACTGCAGACTATTTTCTTTCTAGAAAACTTGAAAGAGTAATCCTAGTACATCAATGTATAAAGTCGAGTTCCATTACCAGTAACACCACATCAAAACTCGATATATTGATGACAAAATTTTCTTGATTGGAACTTTTGAAGTTCTGAATAGAAATATCCTTCAGCATAAAGGATAGAGCCCATAGCTTGATAGGAATGGTAAAGAAGCATCTCTAAGGAAAACTATTTACTGTGCATTATTTAGGTATCGGAAGTAAGCAAAAACCTCTTTTGTTTAAATAAGAAAACATTAGAGACTAATAAAACCACTCACCTGTTTTAATTCAACAGCTTTCATCAGAAGCAACATGTCCCCGTAGGTATAAGATGTTTGCACAACATTTAATGCAGAGGCCATAGCATGGGCAGTCTGCATATCCAGTAAGAGAGAGAGTTAAGTAAGTGTTTCTGACTACTGTCCCACGCTCGGAGGATTGGGGGGGGGGGGGGGGGGGGGTATGGACGGGTGAGGAAAGGGACGCAGAATGAACTCACCCTTTCAGCAAAAAGGGAAGCACTTTCTTTTTGACTCTGCATAGGCCTTACAACTGGAAGGTATTCCACCTGTCAATTAAAAAGAAATATTAATAGCAATAGACACATTGCACACAGATAAAGGAAGCCAAACAAATAAAACTTTAAAGGGCACACGACTTCATAACTAAGGATCTTGTGACAGGATTGCAAAGTTTGATGGTTCCACACTGATATATTTTGCCAAAGGATTGTAAAGTTTGACAGTCTGTCTAGGTATGGACTACTGATATGCTTGGCTGCTTGCAGCTGACTCAAATAGTCGTCCTGTAGGAAATCACTTGAAGTTTTGCAGGGAGATGAGTGATGAGTTTGAAGTTTCTGATGAATTACGGTAGGCAAAATATAGAAACAAAGGAGAGGAATGAGAAAGGTGCAGAGAAAAGAAGAGTAAGATCAGGAGGTTGTAATTAGACCTGGTTATTGGACAGGGTAGCCCAATGGGTATAAGGGTCGGGCCAATTTTAATAGGGTCTTGACCCTTTCTTATAGGGTATTTGTTTATAGGGCTTTTATAGGGTATTTTTTAAAAGCCCAATAACACTAAATGAAAATACTAAGGTTCAAAAAAAATACCCACTTACTCAGGTTGCCAAAAAAATTAAAAAGTTTCCCAGAAAGAAAAAAAACCAACGCCTTTTCTTTCTCCCTCCTCCATACTCGATCTATCGAAGCTTTCTCTCTCATTCCTCGCCGATTATACTGTCGATTTTCAATAATTATCCTTTTGGATTGGCTCCTTTTCTGGATTAACTGTTCTACAACCCAGGGTTATAGTTGAACTAATTATGAGTTAAACTTTATTTCGCAGCTGCTGTAATCTCCTTTATTGTTAAACTCAGCTTTCCCGTAATCTTCTTTATTAATTTGGGTTCTGCTGATCGATAGATAAGATCATGCTGTTTTGTAAAAAGAAGCTACTCGCATATTGATCTCATTTTGGAGCACTTTCTTATTGATCTCTTACTTAAAAGCTTAAAAGGTTATCCTTAATTTGTAGCAATATTTTGTTTTGTAGAATATCTTCAAAAACCGGTATGCTGAAGGGAGCTAGAATGTCTTTGATCCTGTGCTTGGTTTCTTTTCAGTAAGCCATGTTGATAAAGCTAATTTTTTTGGTTATGACCCCGACCCGATATAGGCCCTATTAGCTTTTGGCTATGACCCTGACCCGACCCTGGCCCTTATGACCCTGACCCGCATGTATTTTTACATGACCTGCAATGACCCGACCCGCTAACGACCCGCCCCGACCCGTCCAATAACCAGGTCTAGTTGTAATGTTTTTTTAGTTCCATCACATGCAATTAATTGAAATAATAAATACGAAGTATGAAAATTTGTTTATGACATCAATTTCAGTTCGTCCATCGGATTTTAGCCAAAGGTAGCAATTGTCGACATATTTTTTAAAAGGTAGTAATGTGTCAGAACCCCAATTTGCTAGGTAGTAAACGAAAAACTTTCCCTGAAAGTGGAGTTAGATTATGCTAATTATGCAATGTAAAAAGAGCAAGAGACTCCAATACAAAATCAGCAATTCGAACTGATTAGTACTGATAAAACTTTTATCTCAATTCTTCCCCTCCTTTCAGTGCCTCTCAGTCTCAGTGATGCTAAGACAGAAGGATAGTAGGAAAAAAAACTAGATGAACAATCCTGAAATGCATGTACTTCCGATGCAGATACAGAGAATTTCCCTATCAAAGCTGGACAGAAAGCTATCTTTATATTTCTATTAAAGTTTCTAGGATCACATATCCATCAAAAACAGCCAACAAGTTAGAGAATATTACAACACATGATCCTATTCTAGACGGACTCTTCAATTCACCTAAAGTACTCATGCCAGGTACTCAACAGTCACCCTACCACACAGGTACGGCTGCTCATATTGGACCATAAACATGCAAAATTTTCATAAAATGATAGGATCTCACACTTGGACATGTACCAATAGCAAACACTTGTATTAAGGCATTATTCCGAGGAAACAAATAAATGGCCAAAAAAGCTTATCATGATATATATCTTTTATATCATCCTCTTTTAAAACAATTCACAGGGGAACAAGTTTCCAAAACTTGACCACAATCTTCCCACCTTCCCTACGCCACGAGGACCTGGCCAGACCACCATCATGTGCTACTGATTGCTCTAGCCAATGGCACCCTAAACAACCTCCCGTAGTCCCTCGCTCCCTCCCAAAGAAAAGAGATTTACTCATCATTATACGTAACATATAGGTATTTAACATAGCATACATGAGAAAAAATATCAATAGTCAAATTGCTAAAATCATCCTCATCAACAATGCCACAAAGAACCATATGACAAGGAGCAGAGAATACGTAAAAATATTAGAAAAGGGTACCTCCATGAAATTGTGGAACTGAGTAAACATTCGAAACATCAGCCTCCCCAAGGAAATGTTACCCCTAGATATATAGTAGACAAAATTAATGATACAGTGTCTACCAAAAAAAAATGCTCAGTAACTGAGAAGAATTAAAGAACATTAGAACAACATTAACACATGAGAATAGCCATACCAAGATTGATCGAAGTGTACATGAGGATAACGAACGACAACTGGCTGAATCGGATGATTAGATATGAATGCCCCCATTTGGAAGGAAAGAAGAAATCTTCCATTGGTGGTGGTTCCCTCCGGAAACAATAGAACGCGAGGAAATCTATTGCATGAAGCCTTTCTCTGTACACAGGTCCTAAAAAGCACATTTCTGTATCAAATGCCTTACAATTGATAAACAATAACATAATTTTATTTTTTGGTGAAGAGAGAGCACAAAAGACAAATGAAGTAGACGAGATTTGATCTCTAGTCATGGGTACCACGGCACCCCTCAAGACTCTACCAACTAAGCTAGTTGACATCCACATAAACAATAATAAATCAAACTTTATTCTGTTAACTTAACATTAAACTGGCATCATGGACTCCTATGCGTCCATACTTGATTTCCTTAACATCGATAGCATGGTAACAGTCTTAACACTAAAATCCACTATCATATGTAATATCCTAATTCATAATACAAGGATAATACACTTCTGGGAAGGGAAGGAAGAGCATATTGAAGCACCTATTCTTTAGCCCCCATAGTTCCACACCTCTTCATTACAAAATAGTTTGCAAGGTCAACACAAAAAATGCAAATGAAAATCAGGATGTCAGCACGCAACATGACAATTAAGTCTTGTTATGTTTACATGCCAAAGAATTACTAAATATATTGGAGCAGTGGCGCATCAAAATTTCTAGAATGTCTTTCAATCCCTTCTTCGGATAACTATTCACAACTAGATCCCTCATATCATGGTTTTATCAGCACCATTACTTGCCTATAAGTGGTACACAACTACACATCATACCATTAGATGACACTACTCATGGCAACGATGTTGACAACATAAAAGAGACAATCAAAAGTTTGCCATTAGACAATTGAAGCTTCTAGAAAAATCTGCATAAATCATAGGAATGATTGCAGAAGCAATTAATTGCAATACCACTGAATCAATGACAGGTTTGTAACTACACTACATCAAATGGCCCCCAGAATTTCGACTTTAACAGTCAGTAAAATCCCGCAGCTATGAAGTATCAACTGATAGTGCAAAAGTAAAGGGATGTGTCACAATTCCAAATGCTCATAAGTTAGATATTGTATGAATTATGATGTAGGCATACTGTCTAGATAAAACAGGACCTTAAACCACACACAAAAAGGCCATGCGAAACTTAATTAAGAATCAGGGGTAAAAGCATGCACTGTATTCTAGTGTTGTTAAAACAACATGAGGCTATGTGAGGCGGGTGAAATACAAAGTACTTATTTAGGGAGACGTCGGAAAGAGCCACAGGTCCCTGTACCTTTATCTCATTAACAGCATTTTTCCTTGACGAAGGTGAGAACCTATTCACATATATAACCTGTAAACAAAAGCGAGCAAGCATGATTATAATAATATAAATGCAAAAGGCATATATGAATGAGTAAATATCAGGCTCTAATCCATTGGCCTCAGACACAAGTTTTTTTTTTTTTTTGACCTAATCAAACACACAGGATGACATGTGAATCAGAACTACCGAGAACTTAAAATGATAGTAGGAATCAGCAAGAAGATCAAATCAGTAAAGTCAATACCTGCATAGCTCTGATAATAGTTCCAACAAAAGGCATTGAATCATGAGAATCAGATGCAACAATTGTAGGGAACAACTCATAGAAATAGAAAATTGGATCGATGTATGATACATGGTTTGAAACAATAATAGGTGCAATCTCTCTCGGTGCAGGCCGTCCTTTTCGTTTAATCCAGTGGTACCTACAAGAAGATAGAAAAATTTCGGATTTACAGCAAAACTTAGAAGAGACAAAGGCAACACGAAAGCTTGCTGACTATTTCGTACATAACACATAATTCACTTGAAACACAAGAAAAGATAAATCCAAATATGGCCTTGAAACTAAGAAACACTCCCTATCATAACCTCTCTTTCAATCTCTCTTTCAGATACAAGGGCAAAAGGAGAAATAATTCAAATTACACACGAAAACTAGGAAATTTCCTAGAAAAAGCGATCACAATAACGAACATGTTCTAATTTTTTTTAGTACAACTTGCTAAACACTAAGCATTGTTCAATCAACAACAACATATATCGGCAAGCTATTGAACATTCCCTCCATCCAGATTTAGTTGTCATATCGTCCCAACTCCTCATAATCGCCGCAAACTTACTAGAGAAAAACGCCTTCATAATAGGATCATTCCAACAACTCCCCTCGGACATTTCAGGAAATCAATCATAAATCATTAATATCATCGAAAGTGACCAGACAACCCAAAAGAGCATTATAAGGAGTACATGGCTAACTACTTTCACAAATTGACACAAAACACTCAAACATCCAAAACTCAAAATTCGATCTTTTTACCATAGAAAATACAACATCGCAGAAATTGAAACTTACCCAAACGAGAAAAGTATGCAACGAGAACACAACCGAGTGACCCACATGAGATTACATCGCCATCTAGGCATAGGACTGTTTCTATCTTTCCAACCTTGAAGGGCAATCAAAGTAGCAGCATACCCAACTAATAAAGTCAACCCAAAAATCACAAGCCTAATTACAGCAATAGGAATACAAATTAGAATCTTGACCCACTCGTAAACCCCATCAATTTTAAGGGTGTGATTTCTGAAAGGATCGGCAGAAGTTGAAGATGGGACACAAAACCCATCAACACCCATGAACTCAAAGGGGTTTTCATTGTCAATTTGGGGATTTTCGGAGTTGGGGTTTTCGGAGATTGTAAGAACAAGATGGGATTTTTCTGAATCATCTGAAATTGTTTGATTATGGGTCAAAAACGGTGTGCTAAGACTAGGATCCGCCATTTTTTAGGGGGGGTTATCCTAGATTGAAGGAGGTTTAATAAGAAAGCAGGCGAATTTTGGTAAAGAGACCAATTAAATTTGATTCTGCTAAATTTTTGGAAAGATTCTGGGATTTTTTGAGTGAAAAAGCAGGGAAATTGATTGAGAGAATTTGGAGAGAGAGAGAGAAAGTGGTGGGGTTTGCTGAAACAGAGACGCGGTTTATTTGTGGAGGGTATTTTTTTTGAAATATGAAGGGAAAGGCCAGATTAATATGATTAATGGGGTATTTTCTGTTTCTATTTCAATTTCAATTTCAATTTGATTTGGTATGAAATAAAGTTTTTTGTCTTATGGTAACAAATGAAAGAGGAGGATTCATAAGCATATTCCTCTGTTTTCAAATAAGTTTGTTAATTTGGTGGTATAGATATACATATCCATTGATGTAATGTTAAGTTTAAACGCGTAACATCGGAATTTTGAAATTGTGTTTTGTTTTTAGTCTTATATCGTTGTATGTGAATCCTAATAAATAAAGAAAAGGTGATGCATTGTGTTACACGATAATACTAATAAAACTTTTCCGGATTGGAAATTTGTAAGATTTGAAATCTTTTCTGTTTAAAAGAATTGAAAACGATACGTAGAGCTTGATGTCGGTAAATAAGCTAAAATCGGCAAAAAAATCTATGAGGTTTGATTGCTCAGACTAGGATAAAATAAGACTAAGGAAAAAGTATTTGTGAATTGGTAAAGCAATATATTACCTGAAAAAGATTCAAATAATACACATGGCATGCCGCATCCAACTACTCCACTTCTTTGACCAAATCGGCAACAATTACATACAATATTCACAACAAGTCAAACAATGGAGTACAACTAAAAGAAAAACTAAACACATGGCATAATTTACAAAGTTAACAAAATTGCAGAAACTATAAAAACGAGTCATATCCCACAACATTGCATCGAAGTTCCTTTCAAATCAGCAATTTCCAATTCCTGATTCATATTCTTCTTCCACAAGTGTCGTCCTTCGAGAAGATTGATATGAAAGAATTCTGAAGATCCGAACATGAAACCATGCTAAAAAAGGATGGCAACTTTAACCCGACTAGCAAATAATGAATGAACATGCTCGAAGTAAATCAAAGATTTTTATTTTATTTTGTTATAAGGTACATACCAGGCTGCTGGAACTTTTAAAAAGGTCGAAAACCCACCTCATTTTTCATTCAAGATTAGAGTAATAAGCAAACAGATCCAGCAGACTATCCTGACATCAGATCTGAATAAAGGCATAAAGCCACATGCTTTTATTGAAGTTGATTTCATTAACCCATGTACTGTAAATTCTTCTGCGTCACCAGAGCTTCTGTGACATTAAGCAAATACTAAACTGCTCCCAGATCTCCCTTGAACTTGTAGCAACTCCGTATTCAAGCTCGTGTCGTCAAGAATCCCAAACCAAGTTGTCAATGGAATTCTCGACAGAATCCCGTGCTGAAAGAAAAGTTCCATTCCCCGCAGGTTCATGGTGCGGTCCTCTCCACACTACAATCTGTTCCTTCATAAGCGTAACAGGGATACATGGCACCAAGTCCTGATAAAAATTTGGTGACAAACAACCAGAGATTCAGAGGAACCCAATACACCATTGTTAAGTAGATAAAATATTGTATTAACAGCAGCAGACAACCATATGCATCTTACAGGAATAAGGTTAATTAATTGGTTATATACTACTTTACAGTTCAAGAAACATAACTACAAAAAATCTAATTCCACAAAAAAATTCAAATTTAGAAACAGCCAAGCCAACAACAGCGAGATTGTTAGCCATGTTCACGAAGTGTTGTATTTGGTGAAAGCGTCGAGCGAGATGACAATTTACACACAAAATATTTCTAGAGGAAGCTGTATGAGGTGTAGCAGCAAAATGAAAAATACCAGTGTTCAAATCTAGTAGTCCCCCTGAGCTACTTCTAGTCAGTATTTTACAGCCGCCCTTACAGGTGACAATTTGTAGACGGACATCTTGGTAAGATGCACTACAGGATATTGATATAAAGTGATATGGTGTGGGACGCCATAACTTGTAGGTGTATAAATGTACAATGCTAATGCTCATAATTTGAAGTGCAGAGGAACTAAAGATCAAATTGTAAAATTCAGGCCATTCATGTGCATTACAAAAAATATGTTTAAAGTAAAGACAAGATTAATATTGGAAATGTTAATCAGTTCTTGGAAATATTAAAGGTAAGAAGCTATATTCACTAAGCTTCACAGAAAGGAATGACAGCAGATCTTTGATAAAAGAATGTCAAAGAAAGAAAAGGTTAGCTAACTTAGCTTGGACAACCATTCTATAAGAGATAACAAAGATTACAGAAAGGTTGTCACGGAGAAACTTTTTTTTTTGAGGGATTGTCACGGAGAAACTATATTAACGTTTACGTGGGTTGTTTCTGATAGATCCAAGGAGAGATATCAAAATGATGCTAATCGGTGTAAGTAAACAAATGCTAGGGATGCCAAACCCTAGCTACAACCATCTAGTTTCTTTACTGCAAAATATGAACTGCAATGCTGATCTATCAGCATCCTAAGCTGATCTTTCTCTTTCCCTGTGCCCAACTATGCTTTTACTTTTTAAGTAAAACAAAAATCAGCATTTCCTTGCCCATCGTGAGATTCAATGTTGTCATATAAGTGGGATAAAGATTAAGCGTCGATGTTGTCAAAGTAACCATTAGGGGGCGTTTGGTTGGGGGTAATAATCAAAGGGAATGGGAATGAGAGGATATCATTCCCTATGTTGTTGTTTGTTATGACTATTTCTTCATTCCCTTTACCTTTTTCATTATTGAGTTCACCCTAAAACCTTCTACACTCATTCCCCACCCCCCCCCCACACTTTCCCATTCCATTCCCCCCTTCCCTTCCCCCTTCCCTTCCCCACACCCTCTCTCCCTCCTCTGACCCTATCTTGAACACACCTTCGTCGTCGCTCAACCACCATCTCCGTCGGCGCTCAACCACCACCTCCATCGGCGCTCAACCTTCACCCCCTTCGGAAGCTCCGTCGCCACTCAAGCTTCACCGCCTCCGTCGCTGTTCGAGTTCACCGCTCCGTCGCCGCCGAGTTTCACCATCGCCGCTCAAGCAACCTCTTAATCATGGCTTTAAATAGTCAAATTCGACCATAAAAACACCAGATCTGGTGTTTTCATGGTCGAATTTGACCATTAAAACCACAAATTTGCCAATTAGAATGTGCGAAAAGGAGTGGGAAAGGCGGCGGCTGCGAAGGAGAAGAGGCGGCGGCTGCGAAGGAGAAGAGGCGACGGCTAGGTCCACGAGGGAGAAGAGGCGGGGATGGGTTTCTTTGGTTTCTCCGGCGATGGGTTTCTTTGGTTTCACCGGCTTCTTCTCCGGCGATGGGTTCTCCTCTACTTTCTTCTCCTCATTCTCTTTGTGTTCCCCAAACAATATTCTAAATCAAAGGGAATCATTCTCATTCCCTTTCTTTCCCTTTGTTGATTCCATTCCCTTTACCCTCTGCGAACCAAATGCCCCCTTAGCTCCATCGCATTAGCCAGAAGATATGCAAAATTTGCTAAGCACAAATAAAAACACGACAAAGAAAAGAGAAATTACCCTAAGTTTTACGGCTATTTTCTTGTGATCACTCTTGTCAAGACCAGTGCAGTCTACCCGGACCAGCTCTTCCACGAGAAAAGCATCTCGGATCATAGTTACAAGGTTACCATAGTATCCATTTCTACCTGCATTTTCCATAGCAAGAATTAGAACAGTCGTAAAAATGAAAAGAAAAAAAAAAACCATAACGAATTCATCAGAATAGAAAATTACCGAGTTTAGTCAATGCAGGAACAGCTAATCCTCTTTTTCTCAATACCTTTGTCTCTTCAATGCTTAATCCCTCAACTGTAGTTTTAATTAGCTTTGGATACACAGGCTCTTGGGGTTTCCAAAGCATTAATGGAATCACAGGCCTCTTCTTGGATTTATAGTTCCTACCTCTGTACAGAACAAGAAGACCACTTTGCCTGTGGATGATCTTGCCAAATGTCTTATCCTACAATGAACAAACTATATACTATAAGCTACACGCACAGCTTCTTACACCCTCAGCAACAAGGGTTAAAAGCATGCATAACATTATTGTATTCGTATGACAGGATAGAAAGTGAGAAACAAAGGAGAAAAGTAAAAAGGGAACGAGAAGAAAACATACGTGAAGTCTTTCAACCCTCGTTACCAAGGATGGAAGGGGGGGGGTGGGGAAGCACCAACACTACAGCCCCAAATTCTTTTTCACATATGTTTCACCGAACTGCATAGGACCTCTCTCTTAACAAGACACAAAATGGGAAAAAAAAAAATCAGAGGCTGTAGAGGGAAATTCAGAGATCTCTTTGACTTAAAATCTTTTAACTTTGGCCATTTTCAGAAGAAATTTATCATCTGATTATGGCTCTCAATGATAGTGCTGTCAGTTCAGTTTAACTGAGGTCATTCAAAACCAGAATAACTAGATCCTAGTTCTCACTTCTCAGTTGTCAGTTTCCAAAATTAACAGGAGAAGTCTATACAGATTTGATTTAAAGCTAATTGTGTAAACTCTTACGTAGTATTTACTATTTTTGGATTCTCAAAACTGAAAACTCTTGCATCATTTTTTGCCTTGTGTTTCAGTCTTACAAATTGAATGATGTTTCATAATCCATCCAAGAAGTCATTCTAAACCCACACATTAGTACAAATTTACAACAACGATACTCCATAGTTGATACCTGTGGTTGTAACTCGTATAATACGAAGTAGAAAACAAACCTCAAGCTGGGTTAAGACATTCTCCATGTCAATAGTTGGCACACCCATGCACTTAATCCTGATTGCCTCAGCATCCTTCCAGTGATTGTGAATATCATTCAACATATTGTGAGTCAGACCGTCTCTCCCTAAAAGACAACACAACAATCTCAGTAGTGTACACCATTTGATTTGGAGTTTCTAGCTTTATAAAATCTATGACTAACCAATCATTAGTTCAAAGGTATGAGTACATATGTGTATTAGATATTAGGGTAGTTAGACTAATTAAGCATGGTATCCTCATCCAGAAAATCCAATTTATTTTTTTAAAAACATCAATCTTTTGAACACAAACATTACAAAAAAATCATCAAAACACCTCACATCCCAAACAATTTCCGGGAATTCATCAAAACCAAACATGGCTATAAAATTTGAAAACGAAAATGCAAACATTCAGAAGAAAATATAAGTCTACGATCAAACTATCCAGAATTTATCCAGATATTCCAATACAAAGGACCAAAAAATGAATTTGACAGAAAAAGGCGAAAAGAACATCAAAATTCAGCTAGGCATTTCATCAAACACTTTTAGTGCCAAAAAATAACCATCCACAAATTCAGATACCAAAAAACACAAAAAAAACACTCCAATTACCCAGGTTAACTTGTTTCTTAACTTTACTCCTCTCACACATATCAACAAGAATCTTCTTCTCAGCATCAGTCAATGGCTGCCCAAGAAGTGTCTCTCTCATCAACCTCCTCTTCTCCACCAACTCGGAATCATCCTCCACTTCCCCATCTACAGACCTCACTTTCGGGCTCTTCACCGGAGCGCAAACCCCGGTCCATTCTCGTTTAACCCGGCCCGGACCAAATGGGGAGTATTTAGGACCCCGGAGCCCAATGGGCCTTACTGAGGGGTTACTTTCAGTGTAACTGTACCGGAAATCGAAGGGTAGATTTGATCTCAATGGCTTCTCGCCGGTTTCTAGGGTTGAGGGAGGGCGGTATAGAGGCTTTTTGCGGATTTTGTTTGGAGATTGGAGGTTTTGAGAGGATGGTTTAGGGTTAGGGTTAGGGTTTTGGTTTTGGTTTTGAGGTGGGAGAGAGGGAGGAGGAGTGAAGGAGTATTTGGTGAGGAGTTTGGAGGAGGTGGTTGAAAGGTGGCGGCGAACGGAGGAGAGACAAATACGGTGGCGGAGGTTTTGGCGGGGAATGAGAAAGATGAACATGGGTTATTTCTTTTTCTTTTTTCTATTTTTTTTTTTCCGTTTGAGACCACGATCATCATTTCTTTAAAGTTTCAAAATTATACGGAGCAAGTACTTGAACTCGTATCTTTTAATGTGTTTGTTCCCGTAAAAAAACATGGGTTTGTCATAATAATTTCAATTTTCGACCAAGGTTTATCGTTATTGATAAGAAAAAATCATAAAATGTTGGAAATTTGTCAGAAATGGCATTTTAAAACATAAAAATTGTGACAAATGACCTTTTAAAAAAAATATTGTGATATAGGACTTAAAATCGATTTTTTATTGTGAATTGGGACCAACACTCATTTTCCGGTGGTCAACTCAATTTCTCCGGCGTTGACCCGTGCGTGTGTGGCACGTGACTTTAAAAAAAATGAGTTTTTTTTTTTTCCTTTCAGATTTTCCCTCTGGTTTCTCCCCCTAACTACCTTAAAGAAAGCCCTAAAAACAACCTCTCTCTCCTAATTGCTATGTTGAACGTTTCTTCTATCTTCTTGCTGGAGTTCATTAATTCGTGATTTCGTGCTTAAAAAAACATTGCTTCCCCCTTTCAATTCGTAGCTATTCGTACCATGTAAGAGTAAAAGCCCCAATTTGTTTGCTCCAATTCGTCCAATTTCATAATCGTGGAAGTTAGGGTTCATATCCAATTATTTTTTTTGCTAGTATAGCATCTTAGGGTCATACAAAGAGACTCGTTCTTGTATGACATATAGAGCTCCTGCCCAGAATTACAGAAAGTATGACACTGTTTTGCTCATTGGATTCGGCATTGGCGCATCTCCTTTTATCAGCATCCTCAAGTATATCAGTATATCAGTATATCTTAAATGACTTGAAAGAAAGCAGACTGCAGGTATTTAACCTGATACAACAAATGTTGCTTAACATCAGTTCTTGAACTTGAGATCTTATAAGTTTTTGTTTGAGCAGGCCGGTGTTTATGAGGATGAAGACAGCATGAAAAGGGGACTAAAAAAGCATACTTGTATTGGGTTACAACTTACAAGTGAGCAAGCATCCTTTGACTTGTTTAAGGGTAAATGAGATTCCAAAATATGATTCAGATTGGAGTATCAGTAGACCAGGAAATCAAATTTCGTTCTTGATTAATTAACCAATTTAATGTGGTCTCTGCAATTTCCTTTGAATACAGAATGTGATATAAATGGGTAACAACTTGACTAGAGTGTAACTAGTGTAGTACCCGTGCGATGCACGATTTATGATATGCATATTAAATTTGCATATTTAAACTATAATTATAGACAATTCAAAATAGAGCTTATAGACAATATTTTTATTAAAACTAATGATGGATAGATCTGTTACTGCCCCATTACATGTCTTATTTATTTAACAAATTCTGAACCTTTCTTCCCCTATCATAACCCAGGCCAAACATAAATTTATTCTCATCCGTTCTAACTTTACTTCAATAGTCTCACCCACTTAATATTCCCCTATCATCTAAATCATTACTCGATCATTTAACACCTCCCCCCACCGTATACGTTTTTCAGCTAGAGATAACTTCGAAGCGGGGTGGGGTTTGTCTCTCAACACCTATACCTGCCTAAAATTTTCATCCTTGTGCCCGTCACCACGAAAAGTACAATACTCATCCCCGTCCTAAACCCCGCCTCGCGGACGGAAAATAAAATTAACTTTGCTTCATCACCCGTCCCTGTATCCACACCCACTTCAAACCAAGCTTTAGAGGGCTAGAACCGACATTATTTTTTGATAAGAGAGTTTTGAATTTTAAAACTCTAAGAGTATTTGAAAATTTGGTTGTCCGGTTACATTATATTTTGGAAACATATAACTTATAGATATTTTCCTAATTAATTAATGATGGATAAATTTGTTATTGCCCCATTCAGTGTCTTATTTATCAAAAAAAAAAAAAAAACAAATAAGGGTACATTAAAAATAAAAATAAAAATTCCCCAATGTGTCAAACCTAGTCCTAGATGGCTAGACACCGACGTTATTTTTTGGTAAGAGAGTTTTGAATTTTAAAACTCTATTCTAGAGTATTTGACAATTTGGTTGTCTGATTACATTATACTTTGGACATATATAGCTTTTAGATATTCTCCTTATTAAAACTAATTAATGATGGAGAATTTTGTTAGTGGCCCCATCCGGTGTCTTATTTATTAAAAAAAATAAAAACAAATAAGGGTACATAGAAAAAATTATTTTCATCCCCACTCATCACATTTGTCAAACCTAGACCTATACGGCTGGACCCGACATTATTTTTTGGTAAGAGAGTTATGAATTTTAAAACTCTGTTCACAATTTGGTTATCTTATTACACTACACTTGGGACACATATACCTTATAGATATTCTCCTAATTAAAATTAATGATGGATAAATTTGTTATTGCCCCATTCAATGTCTTATTTATTTTTTAAAAAAAAAACAAATAAGTGTACATAAACAATATTATTTTCATCTCTGTTCATCACATGTGTCAATCATAGTGTTATTCTCATCCACCCTTCGCTTCGATAGTCATACCTACTTAATCATTTTATATTTACATCATTAATTACCCAATCACTTAACCTCTACTCCAATATTTACTTTATTCAGCTATATAAGTATATAGTCATGACCTTGGAACTGGTCGGGGACTCCACACTCGTACTCGTCTAAAATTCTCATCCTTATCCCAGTTACCCACGACAAGAAAGGTATTTTACTCTCCCAATCTCATTCTTAACATGTAAAAAATAAAACTCATCCTCGATCTATTACCCACCGACCCGTATATCCACACTCGCCTCTAAGCTACTCCTGGATTCAATAATTGTTTTTTGGCAAGAGAATTTTGAATTTAAAATTCTACTATATATAGAGCCTTCTACAATTCCAGTGTCTTATTAGAATAGTTGAGTAAATAACAACATATTATATTATGTATCCTCTCAGTTCGAATTTAATAGTTGCAATAGTCTTCTCACAGAGTCTTATGGGATAAGTTATTGTAAGCTTATATATTATAATTTAACAGAAAAGTAGGTATGATGGGAGATAGTCGGAATTTCTTTTAATATAATCAAGTATAAGATAGGCAAGTTAGAGAGAAACATAGCTCCACATCGATTTCTATTATCCGCGAAATTGCAAGAAAAGATTTTTCATTAAATTACAATGTAAAATAAAGGAAAATATACCCAACAAATCAAAGACAAAGAAACTAATAATATAAATGAAACTATAAAACTCTTGGGAAAAAAATTCATTTAAAAGATTAAGAAGCTATTAAATAAAAGGATAAGTATAAATTATAATCCGAGACAAAAAAGATACAAATTTATTATGCAATTTTTTTAAATAAGCATGTTTTAAACAACCTTGATAAATACTACGGAGTACTTCGAATATTAAAGAAAAGGTAAATATTCGTTATACATATCAGCAATCTATTTAAGACACATATATTAAATAAAAATTAATAATGCATGCAATAGTCATTAGTATATTTGAGTTTAATATTTTAATACTACCCCCGTTCCTAAATGATCTTTACGGTTACTATTTGCACGGTAATTAAGGAATTTTGGTGAACATGTGATGGTGGGGTAACAAATGGAAAATGAGTGGCTATAAATTGTCCAACAATGTGAGTGGGTGGAAACTAATATTAAAGTATTGTGAGTGGGTAAGTTATGGTGGGCCAAATAAGAGTAAAAATGGAATAAAGTAGGAGTGTAAAGAACTTTCAGGAACGGACTAAAACGGAAAGCGTAAAGAACTTTTAGGAACGGAGGTAGTATATTCTAAGAGATTTTAAAATATTTTTAGTAAACGATATTTTAGACAGCCTTTTTAAAATATTTTTATTTTTCTTTTAAACAGATTATTATCATGTTGTAAATATTTTTATATTGAAGTACTTAGTATAATTTTTTTAGTCAATGATCTTTACATATACACAGTATATTTCAACATGTTATTTTAGTAATGTATTTTTAGATGAAGAAATTTATTTCCATAAGTAAATAAGTATTTATTAGTGTAATTGATTTATTACCATAAGTAATTAAAAGGTTTAAATAAAAATATACAAAATATTAAGTATTTTACTTTTTATAATAAATTTTTTATACTTATAAGATAGGCGAATAAATAAGTGACATTTTTCATCACCACATTGATTTTCTCTCTATTAGTATATTATATAGATATGGATAGATTTTTATGGTATATATGGCTGTTATAAACCGTATAAATTTCAAATACTTATCCTGATATATACGATGTATGTTTGAATTAGATTATGTGAAGAATTTGATTATGTATACATATATAGGAATTCCTGTATATAAGTTAGTAAAAATATTTCTAGTAAAAATATTGATGAATCTTTAATTCTTTACGTATTTTTCCATATTAGTTTTCTTACCATAAAATACAGTAAGTTGAACATATATTACGTGATATTATTGTGTTGTAAAATATTTTTTGCTTAATTTTAATTTTTAACTTTATTTTTAATATTAAAAGAGAGGTCAATCAATGAGTGACAAATGTCATCACCACATTGATTTCCTCTCGAAATTGCAAGAAAAGATTTTTCATTAAATTACAATGTACAATAAAGGCAAAAATACCCAACAAATGATCAAAGATAAATAAACTAATAATATAAAATGAAACTATAAAACTCTTGGGAAAAAAAATTCATTTAAAAGATTAAGAAGCAATTAAATAAAGGATAAGTAGAAATTATAATCCGAGACAGAAAAGATACAAAGCTATTAAGCATTTTTTTTTTTAAATAAGCATGTTTTAAACAACCTTCATAAATACTACGGAGTACTTCGAATATTAAAGAAAAGGTAAATATTCGTTATATATATCCGCAATCTATTTAAGACACATATTTTAAATAAAAATTGATAATGCATAGTACAATAGTCATTAGTAAATTTAAGTTTAACATTTTAGTATATGCTAAGACATTTAAATATATTTTTAGTAAAACGATATTTTAGACAACCTTGTTAAAATATTTTTATTTTTCTTTTAAACAGATTATTGTCATGTTGTAATTTTTTTATTGAAGTAAATTCTTAGTATAAATTTTTTAATGATCTTTACGTATACACATTATATTTCAACATGTTATTTTAGTAATGTATTTAAATGAAGAAATTTATTGCTATAAGTAAATAAGTATTTCTTAGTGTAATTGATTTATTACCATAAGTAATTAAAAGGTTTAAATAAAAATATACAAAATATTAAGTATTTTATTTTTTTTAATAATTATTTTATACCAATAAGATAGGCGAATAAATAAGTGACATTTTTCGTCACCACATTGATTTTCTCTCTATTAGTATATTATATAGATATAGATAGATTTCTATGGTATATATGGCTGTTATAAACCGTATAAATTCCAAATACTTATCCTGATATATGCGATGTATGTTTCAAATTAGATTATGTGTAGAATTTTATTATGTATACATATATAGGAAAACCTGTACATAAGTTAGTAAAAATATTTCTAGTAAAAATATTGATGAATCTTTTAATTTTTTATGTATTTTTCCATATTAGTTTTCTTACCATAAAATACAGTAAGTTGAACATATATTACGTGATATTATTGTGTTGTAAAATATTTGTTGCTTAATTTTATTTTTTAACTTTATTTTTAATATTAAAAGAGAGGCCAATCAATGAGTGACAAATGTCATCACCACATTGATTTCCTCTCTTTTAGTATATTATATAGATAGATTGTGTATGAAAAAGAGCGGGTTTTTTAGGTAGTTAATGGGGGAAAAACTGGAAAAGTTGAGGGAAAATCTGGGGAAAAAATAATCATTTTTTAAAGTCACGGACGCGCGGGTCAACGCCGGAAAATTGAGTTGACCACCAAAAAAATGGGTGTTGGTCCCAATTCACAACAAAAAATCGATTTTAGGTCCTATGTCACAACTTTTAAAAAAAAGGTCATTTGTCGCAATTTTTGTGTTTTAAAAGGTCATTTCTGACAAATTTTCCTAAAAAGTTGGGCATTCTAAAAATATCTACTGAAATAATTTAACAAGTTTAATCTCTTGCCATCATATTTGATTACGTTCAATAAGTTTTAAAAGAAATAGAGTGGTATCAGAGGAACATGAAATAAATTGTGTATCATTAGTTAACATCAATTATTTATGGTACCATAGTACCATACTACCATTGAGTATTTTCACAAAATAATATGGTCACGTTAAAGTTTGTTGGAGTCGTTTTAAAGTAGTTTTTAGAAAAAAACAACTTCTTAAAATGTGTACTTGTAAGTGGAGATCAAATGATTAAGGCTCCGTTCTGTTGGATTTATTTTGACTAAACTTAACTGAACTTAAATGAACTTATTAAATCTGGAAAAAAAAAACTTATTTTGTTTGAAATTAACTTATTTGTGTGTGAAAATCTTTGAAAAAAAAACTTTTTTTTGCTGAACTTATATTATTTAAACTTATCTGAACTTATCTGAACTTACCTGGACTTATCTGAACTTGTCTGAACTTATTTTGTCTGGAATAAGTCAAAATAAGTCGAACAGAGCAGAGTCTTAAAATGCGTATTAGAAACCATGTGAAAAGTCAAATGAAGCAACTGCCAAGAGATGGTAGAGTAAGGTCATGTTTTTTCACCTTATTTCCACATCTTTCATAAAATAAACTCATATGAATAAGTTTAGTTGAGTCCATATAAGTTCATATAATAATTTTGGTTACAAATTGTAGCAAATATGCATACATTTAAGCACGCATCGTGTGTATATAAAATGTGTTCCTATGAACGTATGCGTGCCACGTTTATTAGTTTAGAGTTATACTCCCTATCATCTTAGCCAACTACAACTCATGTCATACTCCCTCCGTATTTTTTTAAGAGATACACTCATACATCTGCCTTTTTCGGCCGTATTTATTTAAGAGATACACTTGTCATATTTAGTAACTTATCAACCCCACCATCTAATTAAATAATACATCTAATTTACCTTATGACCCACCATCCTATTAAACAAATAATTTTTGAAACCCACCCCACCTTTCACCCCCAAAATAATATGGTCCCCACTTATTTACTTATTAAAATATCTACCCAACCCCACTTGCTTTATTATTTTACTAGATTTGAGCCCGTGCGATGCGCGGATTCTATTAAATCGTTATGTATATACCAATTTTATATACTTCATATTAGATTAAATTAGTTTTTGATTTTGCATTAAGTTTCATTTTAGATTTTAAAAATAATAATTTATGAGAGTGTTTGTTTTTTGGATGAAATTGTATATACGTAATATTATTAATTAATTAATTAAAATATCTACGTGGCGTTTGATTATTTATCTACGTGGCACTCGACTTTTTTAATTCAAAATTAATTTTGTAATCTTATTTTTCATTGGCCGAAACCATTAGATTCCCTACATGGCGCTCTAATATTGGATAACGAATTTTATTTATTTTTATTTTAGATTAGTGTTTGATTTTGAATGAATTTTATTTTAGATTTTTTAAAAAATTATTATAGTGTTTGATTTTAGATGGAGTTGTATATATTAGTAATTAATTATTTAAAATATCTACGTGACACCTAATTAATTATCTACATGACAATCGATTTTTTTAATTCAAAAATGAATTAGAAATTTTATCTTTCATTGGCCGAAACCATTAGTAATCCTAGGTGGCGTTCTAATATTTCAGCAAAGATGCCTCCTTTATATATATATTGGATTTCATTCAATTCTTTTTCTTAATACCCGTGCTCAACCAAGTGTATCTCTTAAATAAATACGGACGGAGTATATATATAATGTGAAATACATCAAATCAGATTTTTAAAATATATGCACGCATCACCTGCATAGAATACTAATAGACGAAGGTTGCTGCAGGATGAACAATTAGTAATGAAGTTACCCCCTTTTTTTTTTCCAAATTTGACAGGGTGCTTATAACAACATACGAAGTACTTTGTACTTAACATCAATGGAAGGGGGAAAATGCTCATCTACTTAGATGGACACCATATTTTCTTTGGTATTCCTTTAGGGATACTCTTTCTTTATCTTAAAACAAAAAAAATAAAAAAATAAAAAAATCTTTTAAAAAATGGAAGGGGGAAAATGAAATGAAACTTTTTTAACCCCTATCTTATTCCTTTAGCAGATCAAACATTTTTTTTTAAAAATCGAATGACTAAGATTTTTTTAGTAAAATCAACAACACAGATTATTTACTCCATGTGTTTTACAGTCGACCATAATCAAGGACTATGGTACATATAAGAAAAAAGCAGCATTTCCATAAACTAATATTTGTTCACATGGTTCCTTAGCTTAATAAACACTTGTATTTCAAGACAAGACATGTTTGTGGTTGCTGCAAGTTTAGTGTTCATTGGTTGTTTGTTAAGTGACTTGACTTAGCCCCTAAATTTTATCACTCCCTCTATCCCTAACTAATTAATACTCGTACATAATCCATATGACATATTTTAGTAAACTTTTCGGCCAATCCGGATTAAAAATGACCTCTTACTAGTTATAAACTTCGTGTGACAAATATACGAGATTCGATCCCAGGTCGTGAACATCAGTCTGGACCATCATGTATTTAAATTAGTCTTTTTATACAAGTTTATAAAACGTTACCATGTCCTACATGAAACAGAGCATTATACTGAGAAAAGTGGCCATGCCTCCAAGATTTGAAAACACTCTCAAAATCCTCCTCACCATCTTCCTTCTTTCAATATCTGCTGTCTTAGCTGCCACCACAATCGACCCAGACGACGACGTCGAAAAGGTTGCATCTACATCTTTATTCCATTGAATGTATACTCCATATTGAACACCTTGTTCATATATTGTTATACATTTTAAAAAAAAAGAATAATATAAGGGTGCAATTTTCTTAAATATGTCATGCAGAAGTATTACATTGTTTACCTGGGAAATCACCAACCAGAAGATGAAGCTTCGGCGAATCGAGCACATATTGATGTACTCTCCAATCTTAAAGGAAGGTAATGAGATAATTACACTTGATGTTATTTTGATTATGTTTAATTTATACATATATGTAACTAATTATAATACTTCGTTATGAATTTTCTGTTGATCAGTGAATTTGATGCCAGAGAATCAATAGTTCACAGTTATCACAAAAGCTTCAATGCGTTTGCTGCCAGACTATCCAATGACGAAGCAGAGACTTTGTCTGGTTTGTTTTTTTTTAAATATTTTTTTTCGTTCTAGAAATATGGCATCATGTTACAGTAGCGGCGGCTAATGAGGTGCATGAAAAAATATCCTTACAATACATACTCCTATATCAAAATATAAAAAGAAAGAAGAATGGTCCTGTTTGGTGATTAGCGGTTAGCGGTTAGCTGTAGCGGATTGAATTAGCAGTTTTGACTAGCTTATTGAATTAGCAGTTTTGACTAGCTGATTGGATTAGCAGTTTGTATAAAGGTGTTTGGTAAATAGCTGTTAGCTGTTTGAATATGTAAAATGACAAATAAGGACATTGTCATATTGAATTGTTTAACTTAAAAGTACAAATTGTTAATATGATAGATATACATGTATAATATATTTTTGTGGAATAAAATGTACTACATATATCATGAAAATAATTAAACAATATTTTGCAAAAATTATTTGTACATGTTTGTGCAAATAAATAAAAAAATAAATAATTCAAGAAAAAATTCCAAAATAAATAGAAAAGGGCAGTAAATAATAAGAAAAAAATTGGGAAAGAAAAAAAATTACAAGGAAGGATTCTTACCTTGGATCACTATGGAGGTGAAAGATTTCATTTTGAACTGTAGGTAAGAGAATGAAATAACGAAAGCAGTAAAATGAATTAACGTAAAACATTAGGTTGTTGAGGACAATGTGGTAAATTCACGTTAAAATCTCAATCCTCTAATGAAAAATGTTGCTCCCAGCTACTTTTTGGATTTAGCGGTTTGAGAAGAATCAACTATATATTCCAAACCTCTAACAACCAAACACCTGAATTAGAGGTTTTGAAAGGTCAAACCTCTAAATTGCTCCAATCCTCTAATTTTCTACCAAATCTCTAACAACCAAACACCACCAATATATTTTTTCAGCATGCAACCACACTCCAATTAAAATTTTTTAGCTCCGTCTTTGTCATGTTGACTTTTACGCTATTTACAAGCTCTCCTTTAAACTAAAAAGAAAGAACAATTTTGTTTACAGATTATGATGAGGTGCTTTGGATGTTTGAAAACAAATATCATAAGCTACACACAACAAGGTCATGGGATTTTGTTAGGTTTCCTCAATCAGCCAAGAGGAAATTGAAGACAGAGAGTAACATCATTGTTGGTCTTTTTGATACAGGTCATTACTTTTAATTCTGGTATTTATTCTACTAACATGTATATTAGTATCAATATTCAATATATGTTCTTTTACCTATAAATAAATAGCTTTCTACACAAAATTTCATCACCCACGTACCAAAGGAGATTACAAATCATAAATAATTTATCCACAAATACATTTAAATCAATTTTCATTTTTATTAGTGGATTTTGTTACAGGGATAACTCCAGAATCTGAGAGCTTTAAGGATGATGGGCTTGGTCCACCCCCAACAAAATGGAGAGGAACGTGTGTTCACCATGCTAATTTCTCAGGATGCAACAAGTAATTTTACTTCATTATTCACATATTGTATGTTATATTTATTGTGCTAAAAGGGCAGTTGTCAAATATAACTACCAATTGTGGTTTAAGGGGTCTAATACTCTCCAATCTAACTAGGTTAAGTTGACTGTAAATTTTTTGATCTAATAGTTCTTTGACTTACATATATACCATGCACCATATTGATCCAATGTACACAAATAGTCCACCCTCATCCAACCAAAAGAAGTTCAAGAATGTAAAACCAAACTTGTGTCATGTATATATAACTCCAAACCAAGCTAGCCATAGACCAGTCCTCGCCTAGTGGATCGTTATATCAACTCACAGTTTCATGTGACTATTACTACTTACGTAGTTACAAACTTACAAATGATCTCATGTCTATAAGGTGGCCTGGATGCAACTCTCGTTGAATCCGAATGCTTTGTGGCTGGCTATGCCCGCCCCACTAGGAGGCCTAGACACGAGCACCACGCAAGCTTGCCACGCGATGCTACATGCATTATCGTGTTATGTGGTATCGTGTCATATCATGTCATGCCTTATCTTATTTTTCTTAAAAATATGGTGCATCCGACTCATGGCCCATATACGTAGTAGGGCTGACCCTTCATAGTGCCATGATCTTCGGGCGGGATGCCCCAGAGTCCAAGACCAGTTTTTTTTGAAAAAAAGATTACAATAATGCTTAGTACTTGTACAATTGTACGGCTTGTACCTCAATTTTGTTTTGGCGCTAACACATGAAAAATGCAGCAAAATCGTAGGAGCCCGCTACTTCAAGCTCGACAATGTCCCAGACCCCTCCGACACTCTCTCACCCATTGACGTCGAAGGTCACGGCACCCACACCTCCTCAACCCTCGCCGGAACCCTGGTTCCAAACGCTAGCCTCTCCGATCTCGCCGCCGGAACAGCCCGTGGCGCCGTTCCCTCCGCCAGAATTGCCGTCTACAAAGTATGCTGGGCGTCCTCCGGGTGTTCCGACATGGACATCCTCGCCGCGTTTGACCACGCCATCTCCGACGGCGTTGACCTGATCAGTATCTCCATTGGCGGACCCTCTGCTGGGTATGTTTCTGATTCCATTTCCATTGGGTCTTTCCATGCTATGAGGAAGGGGATCCTCACAGTGGGATCCGCCGGAAATGATGGACCCACTTCTGGGACTGTATCGAATCATGCTCCGTGGATGTTGAGTGTTGCTGCTAGTGGAATTGATCGTGGGTTTCGTAGTAAGATTTCTCTCGGCAATGGCAACTCCGTTTCGGTAACTTCCTTGCCTTTTTGTCTTGTTATTTGGTTGTCTAATTTATTTTAGATTAGGGTTTTTAATCGAGTTTTTCCCCCTTTTTATTTTAGTTTTGGGGCTTTTTTGTGTTATGAGGTTTGAATAGGTTGAGAAATGATAATAATACCAAATTTAGTTTAAAATTTGTATTTTATTTTCCAATGGCCTTGTTTGATGTTAATGAAGTGAAATTATGATGGAGAGTTTGATAAGTTGTTTTTATTTATTTATTAGGGATTTATGTTGGTGGATGTGGAAATTTATTTGGTGTTTATGTATTTTGGAATGTGAGTTAAGTTGAGCTAAATGCAAGAAAATCTTGAATTTATGCATTTTTTTTTGTTGGGTTGGAGCGGTGGAGGGGAGGAAGGAAGAATTGATTGGCACATCTCAACAACCACCACCACCATAATACCGAAGCCTTATCCCAATAATGGCTTCAGCTACATGAAACAAGATTTTATCCTATTGAGTTGAGTTGAGTTGAGTTGCACATCTCATAGACTTGAATTTATTATGGGGATTTCTTTGGCTGATGCCATTCTTCTTGGGATAGCAAATTAGCAATGGTTGATATGGGGGCATTTTCGAGATAAGTACTGACAGTACATTTTCGAGATAAGTACTGACAGTACATTTTCGGTTTAGTGTTTGGGGGGGGGGGGGGGGGGCACTTATAGAGTAACTTGGTAACTTGTTTGATGTTGGTTCAGTGTGCAAGGGAGTGATAGTGTCAGCTGACAGATAAATTTGTGATGAGCATAAAAATAGGTTTGAAGTCCCCTTAAAAAAAATAGAATGAAGTTGAAAAGGCGTAGGGGTTTGAAGACTTGTTGTATTTTCTGATGTTTGTTCCAATTAGGACTAGTTTCTTATGGGGCCATTTTGTTACTACAAAGTGTTAATGAAGTCAATACTCGAAATTAAAAGGGAAGAATCTTGCTAGCTAACATCAGGGGGCTTGTATATTTTAGCTGAAGGTTATGCTCATTTGATATATAAATAGATGGCTATTTTGATGTCTTCATCTTTGTTAAACTGCGTGTAGGCTAGAATGTTTCTTTTCTTTCTTTCAGTTTTTCAGAAGGAACAAGCTACCTTAAGTTGCCATAAGTTTCCATAAACAGAAAAGGAAAAAAAATATTACGAAGTAGAACTTCTCCTTTTACTGACCTTTTGTCTGTTGAGCAGGGAGCTGGGATTGACTTGTTTGATTCTGGGAGATCTTTTAGTATTGTCAGTGGGGAAGATGTGGCTAAGAATTCAGATAACAAGGAAAATGCAAGGTACTTCACTCTATGGACTCCTATGAGGCCAGTGAGACAGTGACTTTTGCCATTGCAACTGAGTCCCGTATAGTGGAGATCAACTTTTGTTCTGACTAAGCATAATGTTGCAATGCTGAACCAGATACTGCCTGGAAGATTCAATAAGCTCTTCCAAGGTTAAAGGGAAGCTTGTTCTGTGCAAACTACAGAACTGGGGAGTTGATTCAGTGGTGAAAGGAAATGGGGGCGTTGGTGCTATTGTTGCAAGCTCACGGTTTCTTGATGTTGCAATGATTTTCATGGCGCCAGGAACCATTGTTAATTATACTGTTGGTGAAAAAATTTATGACTATATCCATAAATCAAGGTATACATAACTACAGACAGCTAATTCATTGTAGAACTGAAGCAAGTTAATTAGTCGAAGTAATTGTTGATTTTCTTGCATATATATTATGGCAGTTCACCAACAGCGACAATACACAGATCCCAGGAAGTAAATATTTCAGCTCCGTTTATTGGTTCATTTTCATCCCGAGGTCCAAATCCAGGATCTGTACGACTTCTCAAGGTACATGTTAATACCAATCTGTAGGTAATATGGCAATGATCTGTAATTTGACATTTCCACTCGTATTATTCACGTACAGCCGGATATTGCTGCCCCTGGAATTGATATTTTGGCGGCTTATACCCCCTTGAAGTCATTGACTGGGTTAAAGGGTGACAACCAACATTCAAAATTTACTATCATGTCTGGAACATCCATGGCATGCCCCCATGCTGCTGGGGTTGCTGCCTATGTCAAGTCATTTCATCCAAAGTGGTCGCCTGCCGCCATTAGGTCTTCTATCGTTACTACCGGTATGAATGGGTAGTAAAATTTTCAGTTGTTAATTACTTTTCTTGAGGTTAATGCTTGATTAATGTCTTGGTTAAATCTTCCTTTTTAACAGCGAGGCCTATGAGCTCAAGGCTCAATAAAGATGCTGAATTTGCTTATGGTGCTGGTCAAATAAATCCACTCAAAGCAAAGAGTCCAGGCTTAGTGTATGACATGGATGAACTGTCTTACATTCAGTTCCTGTGCAAGGAGGGCTACAGTGGGGCTTCATTGTCCGTTCTTGTTGGTTCAAAGTCCATCAATTGTTCTGCTTTAGTTCCTGCATTCGGCCATGATTCTCTCAATTATCCAACAATGCAGTTGAAGTTAAAGAACAAGAAAGAGCCAGCAATGGCAGTGTTCCGCAGAAGAGTTACAAACGTGGGTCCCTCAAATTCCGTCTACAATGCCATTGTTAGAGCCCCCAAAGGTGTCAATATTACTGTTAAACCTACACGTCTTTCATTTTCTCGTGCCTTGGAGATGCGGAGTTTCAAGGTTGTGGTGAAGGCAAATCCCCTATCAGGTGCAAAAATCTTATCAGCTTCTCTCATTTGGAAAAGCTCCCGTCATGTAGTTCGGAGTCCAATTGTCATTTATAAAACGTAAAAGTAGACGTTTTAGATGTACAAGCAAACCAGAGTCAGGTCATCTTTAGTCATTTGTTAGTAACCAATAGGATCAATGTTATAGACTTGTATATAACAGAGGACTCATAGTGGAATAAATTATGTTTACTGGATCTGTCCTTCAACTCTGAAAGTTGTTTCAATTCCTCTTATGTAAAATATTTTCAGAACAACCTAGCTTGAGACTTGTATATGGTGTATGTTCACATTGGCTGATCAGTGATCAAGCATTACTCTATAATTGCAATGCTGAAAACGAAGGGAAAAAAATTCAGGGTTCAAAGGTTTTTGCTGGCAGTGTCAGATAGATTGTATGTGACTCCCTAAGAAGGCAACTGTGTTGTACACTCCCATTCATAATATACACTGTATGTCCAGGGTTACAGGATGAGTCAAATGCCAAGGGAAATCCTTAGTATTTACATGTGCTAAATTAATTAATTAATACATTTGATCTATACTGCACTCCCACAGTAGGAGAAAAAGGACAGGTGCTCAGACTGGAGCAAAACTCTGAGAATAGCAGTCGTGCAAGAACTTTGGTGAAGAAATCATGTCAGAGACCAGAAAACAGGTTTGCTACTGGATGACTCTTGCTCTCTTTCTGTTAATGAAAAGGCTAAACAACAATTAATGTCCATAGAGCGAATACATTATTAGTTCGGTTCAGCAAGAAAGTGATTACCATGTAATAGAAATGTATGTGTGACTTAGGATATGGTATATTGGTATTGGTTGTATGACCATATAATCTTCTAGATTCTTCTACTTGTACTCCCTCAAAATAACTGATTGCTAATTTTCGTTTTGAGCATTTTTCATACAGCTAATTCTTTTAAGCTTTTAGTCTCCAATATCGTGCCATTAGAAAAGGGTGGGAAGTTTCTCGAAGCTGGGAGAATAACAGCAAGAAATCTGGTAAAAAGTTCAACACAATTGGATTTTTGGCTATGTTTGCTGTTTTAAGAACAGAGCATTGCTGAGCAGTGAAGTATGGCAACAAAGAAATGTCTGCTCGATCAGTAGAGTTGTTAATTTTAACCCCAAAATTAGACATGATTAATGAATGAGTTGGGTTTGTGAATTGAGCATTCGAGCTACTGTAAACTGGAACTCAGTTTTCTCCTATTTTTATCATACCGGAGTAATACCCACCGACATTCATGATGAAACAAACTTGTTTCTTCAGGAAAAAGCAAAGTAAGTCAAATATCAGACATTTCTCAGCCAGGCGACAAATCAATGATGACTGATGAGATCTAACCAGACTTCAAAGTAAAGTATGTGTATTTAACCCACTTGACTAATTATGATTACTTATCTCGGGCACTCTTAATCTAAAACATGTCTTATTTTGATGATACAGTTCAGTGTCTCTTGCATCCTTGTAATGACATTATTGCTGAACTTTGAAAGGGTAAAAACTGATATAGTTAATTAGAATAATTAATTTGTATTATTATGTGAAAACGTGAGATTATTGAATTTAATAGTTACAGACAATTATGGTATTCTTGGGTGTTAAATTTATGCTTCAAGTTAAATTTGTTGATGATGTTGTCAGACTTCACATGCATGTTTTGATGGTTTGCATGTTTGTTGAATAACCATCATGCTACTTTTGCCTACACGCCCATCCCTGTATTAGGCTTAGGTAAGACTCAAAGGGAAGTTATTTCATAATGACCCTTTTTTGTATCATACTATCATTGTGGAGTAGCCATTTAGCATGCTTTTCATCAATTTGTTCATCAATTTTGTTATCTTTTTCCTATCTTAAGAAAGTACCACTCAGATTTGCTCTCTCTTCCATCACCTGCACTTTCTTACGTTTCTTGTCGACTCACTCAATCATAACCGAAAATTTGGAATCGTACAAGTTATTCCTCAGCGTAACCTGCTGGGATTAATGCCATCACTGTCAAACTGTTAAAACTTCACACATTTTTAATAACTTCTAGTAAAAACAGAAGTCGGGAGATCAGAGAAAAGTATATAGAGTAGTCTGATTTAACATGTTAGTACTCCTGTACTCATGTCAGACAAGGGTTCGTGTCCAAGTACCAGGCACGGTTATTTTATGAACTTTTTTGGTCTAAAAATAGTCTCCAAACTCTGATACCCATTTCGGACTGTTGAGGATTCAAAACTGTTGAGGATTCAACACAAGTACTTAAGGTGAAATGAAGAAGTTGGAATAATTAGGTTTTGACTTTCGAATTTCCCTACAACTTTTGTGGGGGAAGGAATGAAGGATGGGTGTCTAAAATAATTGAGCTTATTTTCTCATGAAATCTAAGGATGGTCACTTACCTACACGCAGAACAATTATTAACAGGCGTAACTGAAACTGTATTCAAATTCAGTAATTCCTTTATTCCCTAGAAGAATCAAATGAATTGTACTCAGTTAACAGTGTGATGTACCCAAATCCATGATAAAATGCAAATTTCAACCTTTTTCACCTTGATTCATAGTTTAGTAGATTACCAGGAGTGCCTAGACATCCCTCTTTGGTTGTTTTTAATTTTACACCAGTTGGTAAACCCTTTCCAAATGAGGCAGCTGGTCCAAAAAATTAGCTTGCAAAATAATCACATCTCCTACCTAAAAAGAGATTTGTCATCATTGCATAGCATTAAGGAAAATAAAGAGCCATAGTTTCGCTTGCTTCTATGTGTATGGTTTGCTTATATAAACAACAATCCCATCTACTGAAGTTATGCACCATTCTCTTGTTCAGTTTTACTTGTGGCGGGTGCAGAAACAAAAGTAAGTATCCTCTGCCTCCGCTCAAGAACATTATCTTCATGAATCTTGTTACACTTTTTGTTTTGACTATTATGACTGTATGTGATCAATGTATTTCAATATTGCATCTCAGATTAGTTTCTTACTTTCTTTTAGGATTGGGATATTCTATTGTTTTCTGCTACTGTTTCTGAAAGAATAGTGCAAATGCTGATAATTTTGCTGTTTCTACTGATTTACTTCCATATTTTTGAGTTAATCTTAATTTGATCATGGAATGCTCTATTCTTCTGATATTCAAGATATGAGTGCTTACTGATATCCATTGTTGCAGTTGCAGGCGCAGCCACCAATATGGTCCCAATGAGGATGGTGTGGCAACTAGTCCTACTAGCTTTGGTAGCAGCAACAGCAATTGCATCTGCTGACAGAACAACATACATAGTTCACACTGATGCTTCTAAAATGGTTGAGCTAAATAGTTTGAACAAGCAACCCCGAGAATGGTATGAAGCAATTCTGAACTCTGTCAAAAAACCAGAAGCTCACGATGATGAAGATGAAGATGAAGAATCATTGGCTCCCGAGCTTCTTTACACCTACGAGACTACCATGAATGGTTTCGCTGCTAAACTAACTACCAAACAATACCAATCCTTAACTGATATTGACGGAGTACTTTTTGTAACTCCTGATGAGATGCTAAACCTCCACACCACATATTCAACCCATTTTCTTGGCCTTGAATTTGGCCGAGGTTTATGGAATGAATCTAGTTTGGCATCAGATGTCATAGTAGGTGTTCTTGACACTGGAATTTGGCCTGAACATATCAGTTTTCATGATAGAGGATTGCCTCAGGTTCCAGCAAGATGGAAAGGCACTTGTGAAAAAGGCTCAAACTTTTCAGCTACTAACTGCAATAAGAAGCTTATAGGTGCTAGGGCCTTCCTTAAAGGATATGAGGCTATTAATGGCCAAATCAACGGAACAAAGGACTTCCGGTCTCCCAGGGACTCCAACGGCCATGGGACCCACACTGCATCCACGGCAGCAGGAAATATGATTCCCAAAGCTAGCCTCTATGGAATGGCCAACGGTATTGCCAGTGGAATGAGGTATTTACTCAAACCAAAGTGATCAATTGTCATGATGTTTTTAACACTAAATATTAATCTTCACTTGATAAAAAATGGTTAAAATGGTTACATATGCTGATATGAAAGGTCCTAGGAGGTTAAGATGTATTCGGGTTTACCCCTAACCACTTTGCGCGGGTATAATTCCCAAAAAGCCTGCAAAAATGAATTGTTTATTTGTTTCATTAACTCATTTTTAATAAGCTTGACTGTTATTATATATCTTTACAGGTTTACATCAAGAATAGCAGCATATAAGGTCTGCTGGGACAGGGGCTGTGCTAGCTCTGACATATTAGCTGCCATAGAACAAGCAGTAGCTGATGGAGTTGATGTTCTTTCTCTCTCCCTTGGTGGACTTCCAAGGCCTTATTACCAGGACAGCATGGCAATAGCGGCTTTTGGAGCCATGGAAAAGGGTGTTTTCTTCTCATGTTCTGCAGGAAATTCCGGCCCAATCCCTTCAACTGTTGGCAACATGGCACCATGGATGATGACTGTTGCAGCTAGCTACACTGACCGAACCTTCCCTACTAAAGTTACGTTAAGTAATGGAAAAACATTTAAAGGTTCATCTCTTTATTCTGGTGCAAGGAAGACAAATCAACTTCCTATAGTGTACAAAGAAACAGCAGGAGGAATCAGGGCCGAGTTCTGCATCAACGGGTCCTTATCTTCGACCCTTGTGAAAGGCAAGATAGTCCTCTGTGACCGTGGTTTAAACGGAAGAACCGAGAAGGGATTTGTTGTAAAATCAGCAGGAGGAGCAGGGATGATACTTCTTAATAGTCCTATTCAAGGAGAAGAGCTTTTTGCTGACCCGCATGTTCTGCCTGCCACAACTGTTGGAGCTTCAGCTGCTAAGTCCATCAAAGGATACTATCTCCAAAACAAAAACTTAACAGCTACAATTTCATTTTACGGGACGAGATATGGAGCACGGGCCCCCGTGGTGGCGGCCTTCTCATCCCGAGGCCCGAGCCTTGTGGACCCCTATGTTGTCAAGCCTGACATAACTACCCCTGGGGTGAATATTTTGGCTGCTTGGCCTCCAACTATTTCACCAACTGAGCTGAAAAATGATAACAGAAGGGTGCAGTTCAATATAGTCTCAGGTACTTCAATGTCTTGCCCTCACCTTAGTGGAATAGCTGCATTAGTAAAATCAGTTCATAAAGATTGGTCACCAGCTGCTATAAAATCAGCCATTATGACCTCTGCTTATACTCATGACAACAAACAGCACCTCATTTCTGATGCATATGTAACCAAAAGTACCAAATTCGCGACCCCTTTTTCATTTGGGTCGGGTCATGCCAACCCAGAAGGAGCTTCTGATCCGGGCCTTGTATACGACATCAGTGGAGAAGACTACTTGCATTATCTATGCAGTATCAATTACACTGATGCTCAGGTTTCCATTTTGGGAAGAAAGAAGTATAGCTGCCCAAAAGTTAAGAAGGGACAACGCCTTCAGCCTGGTGACCTGAATTATCCTTCTTTCTCAGTTGTTTTCGAAGCTTTTAAAAAAGGAACAACTACATATACTTACAAGAGAACAGTGACTAATGTAGGAACTCCTAAGATTAGTTACAAGGTTTTTGTGGAAAAACCGAAAAATGTGAAGATTAGTGTTGAACCCCAGGTGTTGACCTTTAAGAAACTGGGTCAGAAGCTAAGTTACAAGGTGAGTTTTACAGGATCAGGAGCAAATATTACAACCAGATCAGGTATTTCACTGTTTGGATCATTGGTTTGGGTGGGTGGACATTATAGTGTTAGAAGTCCTATTGCAGTAACTTGGCAGTAATCTCAAGATTATTTTCACTGATTCCTCAAAAATTATGGGGAAACTATATTGTTTATGCTGAACATAAAACCTTCAGATACTAATTAATGTATTCAAATTATTTATTTGGAGGGTAACTTTGTTCTTGTTTTAAGGCTGATAGAGATTATTAGCTTATTGAAAGCTAGCTACTGATTTCAGATTTGTGTCTAATTTAAAATTGTGAAAATCTATTGTAAGAGAATTTTCTTCTTTGTGTTATGTCATTTTGTTCAGTTGTTATGCAAGAAGTTTAGTTCATATTCCTAAGTTTGTACTCTCCCAGTATGGCATCAAACTAAACTTGAACATCAAAGACGGTTTTGATTTGTATGTTGCGTGATAGCGTGTACAAGTTGTCTTGCAACCTGCAAGTACACAATTCTACACATCACATGCATATAAGACTTTCCTATTAAAGGGAGTACAATTTGTTAAGTTTTTTAATAGATTTAAAATATCAAATAAAACTAAATTGTAATAAAGAAATCTTTAAAAGAATCTCGAATATACCGGGTAATTTCCCTCATTTTGAAAAACTACTTCATTATTGTCCATTTCTCTTTTAGTTTATCCTTTCTTTGATGGCACATTTTCCATGTTCATGTATATACTGAGTAATATTTATAAGCAGTGTTTGGTGATAAACCATAAATTATAAACCTTAAAAAAAGAAAAAAGGGCTAGTGTAGTAGATAGTCATCATCGTCCACTTTGTAATGGTGCCAAAAAAAAAAAAAAGTTCCTTTCCACTTCATGAAGAAAGAATGATCACAAGTTTTGTTAATTCGAAAGTTTTTATGACTAAGCTAGTTGACACTTAAATAGAACAGAATTATGACTTATTATATTACTCCGTAATACGAAGTATATTAAATACTCTTTATTGTTTTATAGTTTTTGGTTGTGTTTGTTCTCAGCAGTGAATGGCTCAATGCATTATAAACAAGCTCTTTTATTTATTTTAAGTGTCTTTTGTTAGTGGATACAAAAGGCACATCATGTTTCTGTTTACTTTTGACTTTTATGTTTTTTGGGGGGAAATTGGTTTAGGAAGGGTTTTTTTTTTTATATGAAGTATATTTTTAGGATTTTTTTTTGCGTATATCAAGCAGTGTGAGACAATCTCATCTAACACTTTCGTATGATTTAGCACCAATAACAATAATGGAACAATATCCGATTAGCATAAGAAGTTTCACCCAAGACTCTAGCTCATAAGGCTTAGCATCAATAACAAATTAACAACAAAGGGTAGACAAATGTTCACGATGCTCAATGTGCACTAAAAGACAACCATAAGGGAATACAAATTATAAATGTGGGAGGGGGTACGAACCCAATACCTATCATACACATACTATTAATCTTAACCACTAGGTCAAGACCTCATTGATACATAAGTGAAAATATAAAAGAACGTGATATTATGAAAAAGAACATGTAATATATTCAATTATGTATAAGAATTGATAATCAAAATGTCAATTTCTTTTGCAGATCCACTTGTATTTTGGTAGTGAGCATCGTGCACATGTGTCCATCATGATCATGCTACAGGTCCACAATTGCCTAAAGTAAAGATAGTGCAATGGTGTGCTTCAAACTCATATATTTACTCATAATCATTTTTGAAAAAAACTATTCTGCTAATTAATGTTATATGTTTTTGCAGCTTCATCTACTTTAAGGACACTAGCTTGCTTATATAAAGAAATGCATATAGCTAAGTTTCATTATTTACTCGGGGCAGAGTTTGAAGGAAAGGCAAGTTTCTGCCCTTTCTGGTAGGATAAAAGACACTTCCTGTCATACAGATAATGTTTATCATGTATGGAATTATATATGCAAGTCTTTTATATTTCCATTATCATTCACCTCTTCTTGTGCACTTAGTTGTTGGGTTTTTTCATCTTTCTGCAGCTACAAGCCTACAAATATGAAAGCTGCCTGCAGGATAATATGGCTGACTCTGGTAGTTGTATTTGCTGAAATATCAACTGCATCAATTGATAGAAAAACATACATAATTCACATGGATAATGCCAAAGTCTTGGAACTAAAGAGTTTCTACAAGCAACCCCAAGAATGGTATGAAGAGATTTTACAGTTCACCGGAACATCATCAGTAGATAAAGATCATGAAGTAGAAGCACTGACCCCTGAACTTCTTTACACCTACGAGAATACCATGACTGGTTTTTCTGCTGAGCTCACCAACGAGCAATACCAGTTGTTAGCTGATACTGATGGGGTACTTCATGCAGCTCCTGATAAGATACGGAGTCTACAAACCACTTACTCACCCGATTTTCTTGGCCTAGAATTAGACCAAACAGGATTCTGGAATAGCTTGCAGCAATCAGCATCTGATATCATAATAGGTGTTGTTGACACCGGAATTTGGCCAGAACATATCAGTTTTTCTGATACAGGGTTAACTCCAATTCCATCAAGGTGGAAAGGCACCTGTGTGGAAGGCACAAACTTTTCAGTTACAAACTGTAACAGGAAACTCATAGGTGCCAAGTTCTTCTTCAAAGGATATGAGGCGACCTATGGAAGGATCAACGACACTGTCGAATTCCGATCTGCCAGAGACTCTAACGGTCATGGGACCCACACTGCATCCACTGCAGCAGGAAATGTAGTACCTGGTGCTAGCCTCTTTAGAATGGCTAAGGGTATTGCCCGTGGAATCAGGTATCTTTCTCATTAAAGTGAAATATTGGAAGCCACCTTCAAATATATATATCATTCTCATAAGCCTTTACATGTTTCTAAACAGTTTCACATCAAGAATAGCAGCATACAAGGCATGCTGGGAAGGGCATTGTGCTGAATCTGACATATTAGCTGCCATAGACCAATCAGTAGCTGATGGAGTTGATGTTCTTTCCCTCTCCTTAGAGGGAGATGCAACACCTTATTACCAGGATAGCACAATTATTGCAGCTTTTGGTGCGTCACAAAAAGGTGTCTTTGTGTCACTTTCTGCCGGAAATTATGGTCCTTTCCCTTCAACTGTTGGCAACGTAGCACCCTGGGTGATGACTGTTGCAGCCAGCTCCCTTGATCGGGGATTCCTGAGCCAAGTAAAGCTAAGTAACGGAAACAATTTCAGTGGTACCTCAATCAACACCAGTAATCAGAAGAAAACTAAGCAACTTCCACTTGTGTACAAAGAAACAGCTGGTAGCAAAAGGGAAACAGAGTACTGCCTTCCAGGATCCCTATCTCCAAGCCTTGTGAAAGACAAGATCGTTCTCTGTATACGTGGCATGAATGACAGAATTGAAAAGGGCTTGGTAGTAAAATCAGCAGGAGGAGCTGGGATGATACTACTTAACACTCCCAATTACGGGGAAGAGCTTGTGGCTGACCCTCATTTTCTGCCAGCCACCCTGTTGGGAGCTTCTACAACCAAGGCCATCAAAGCTTACCTGAAACGGGACAAAAATCTAACAGCCTCCATTTCATTTCATGGTACCACATATGGAGCTAGAGCTCCGATGGTGGCTGCCTTCTCGTCTAGGGGTCCAAGCCCTGTGGATCCCCACATCATGAAGCCTGACATTACTGCCCCAGGAATAAACATCCTAGCTGCTTGGCCACCAGTCTCTTCCATAACTCAGTTAAGCAGTGATAAAAGAAGAGCACAGTTCAATATATTGTCAGGTACATCAATGTCTTGCCCTCATGTTAGTGGCATAGCTGCTCTAATCAAATCAGTCCATAGAGACTGGTCAGCGGCTGCAATAAAATCAGCTATAATGACCTCTGCCTATACTCATGACAATAGAGGGCATCCCATCTCTGATCTATCTGTATCCAACAGTACACAGTATGTGACCCCTTTTGAGTTTGGTTCGGGTCATGTCAACCCAGATAAGGCTTTGGATCCTGGTCTTGTGTACGATATCACAGGAGAAGGCTACTTAAGTTACTTGTGTAGTATCAATTACACTGATGGTCAGGTCACCCTTTTGGCAAGAAGGAAATACAACTGCCCAAGTGACGAGGGGAAAGCCACCCTTCAGCCTGGTGATCTTAACTACCCTTCTTTCGCGGTTATTATTGATGCTGCAAGGAGAGGATACACTGCATATACATACCAGAGGACAGTGACTAATGTAGGAAAACCTAAGATTAGCTACAAGAGTCTTATAGACCAACCTAAGGGTGTGAGGGTAAGTGTTGTACCTAAGGTGTTGAAGTTTAAGGAAATGGGTGAAAAACAAAGTTACAAGGTAAGTTTTACAGTGTCAGGAGCAAAAACTGATGCTGGTAAGAGTTTCTCTTCCTTTGGATCTTTGATTTGGGTGGGTGGAGAATATAGTGTTAGAAGTCCCATTGCAGTAACATGGCAATAGTCTTTTAACTAATAAGATTTGTAATTGTTATATCTCTACTGTTAAATACGAACTACTTCGTAGTATATTGGAAAATTAAAAAGGAACATTTTGTTCTCTTGCACAAGTGATTTAGTCATTGATTTCAAGTAACCGAACTTCTAACTTGATTGTCGAACACTTAATTTTCTCTAGATTTCCCCACTAACCTAATCCCCGAACACACTGTGTGTTTCCTCATCCTGAGGTCCAAGCCTTGTGCATTTCAATGTCTTGTCCTCACCTTAGTGGAATAGCTGCATTAGTAAAATCAGTCTATAAAGATTGGTCAACAGCTGCAATAAAATCAGACATCGTGACCTCTGCTTATACTGCTTAATATACGCATGACAACAAACAACACCTAATTTCTGATGCATGTATAACCAAAAGTACCAAATTCACAGACACCTTTTTCATTCTGGTCATGCCAACCCAGAAAGAGCTTCTGATCCGGGGCCTGTATACTACATCAGTGGAGAAGACTACTTGCACTATCTACGCAATATCAGTTACACTGATACTCGGGTCAGCATTTTGGCAAGAAAGAAGTATAGCTGCCCAAAAGTGAAGAAGGACAACGCCTTCAGCCTGTTGACCTGAACAATCCTTCTTTCTCGGTTGTCTTCGAAACTTTTAAAAAAGGAAAAACTACACTTACTTACAAGAGAACAGTGACTAATGTAGTAATTCCTAAGATTAGTTACAAGGTTTTTGTGGAAGAACCGGAAAAATATGAAGATTAGTGTTGAACCCCAGGTGTTGGCCTTTAAGAAACTGGGTGATAAGGAAAGTTACAAGGTGGGTTTTACAGGGTCAGGAGCAAATATTACAACCAGATGAGGTATTTCACTGTTTGGATCATTGGTTTGGGTGGGTGGACATTACAGTGATAGAAGTCCTATTGCAGTCACTTGGCAGTAATTTCAAGATTAATCTATCTGTTTCCACACAAAATCTGGGGAAACTATATTCTTTCTGCTAAACATAAAACCTTCTAAACCTAAGGTATTGAAATTATTTATTAGGTGATGGGAATTAGCGGAAGCTAGCTAGTAATTTGTGTATAATTTAAATTGTGTAAATTTGTTGTAAGAGGAATTTCTTCCTTGTGCTTGTCACTTTGTTCAGTTGTTCTGCAAGAATTTAGTCTGTATTCCCTAAATTCATACTCTCCCAATCCTGCAAGTAGCCTTATACTTGATTAACACCGGATTAATTCTTGATTAAGGGAGTAATATTTTCCTAAATTTTTGAATAATTATAAAATATCAAATAAAAGCTAAACAACATCTAGAAATCTTTCAAGAAAAAGGGCCTCTTACCGCGTAAAATTTCCCTCATTTTCAAAAACTACTCATCATTGTCCACTTACGTTTAGTTTATCCTTTCTTTGATGGCACATTTTCCTTGCTTAAGTATAATAAATTTCTAAACAATGTTTGGTGATAAAACATAAATTATCACCCACTTACTAATGCCTAATAATTTAGGGTAATAAATAAAAACAAAACCCTATAAATATTTTCAGCAAAAAAGAAGGGCTAGTGTAGTGGATAGACATGATCATCCACTTCCTAATGGTGGCAAAGCAAACCTTTTTCCATTTTGTCCTTCCCACTTCTTGAAGAAAGAACGATCCCAAGGTTTGGATGGCATTGTTTGTTTGAGATTTATCAACTAAGTTAGCTGACATTGAACTACTTGTCGAAAAATCCTTCTTTTTGATTCATAACTCTGATTACGAGTACCTTTTTAAGGGTGTTTTCATTGGTAAGGACACTACTAAACCAACACTTATTTATGAGGATAAAACTCGTAACCTCCAATTCATAAGGGGATTTTCCCGCCAACTCCACCAATGAAGCTTGGTTAAATGACTGAATACTAAGTAGAAGTTTCTACTGCATGAATATTATTTTACATTTTTATAATGTGCATAGTTTTCTCATTAGTCAATGCATGATAAACAAGATATCTTTGTTATTGTACTACTACGTATGACTGATATGAGCAGTGAAAACAAAAGGCACATCATATGTTGTGTTTTACTTTTGACTTTTGAGCACAAAAACACTATTATACCTCCCACATTAATACTTGCAACAGTTTAACTATTACACAATCTAAGGAAGTACGTACATACTACTAATGTACTAGTAGATAAAAAAAAAAAAAATTAATGTAAAGTAATGTTAGATTAGCCTCAAAATAATTTAAAAATATCAACTTTTTTTTATTATTATTTTTACTAATATATGAAAGGAGATAATGATGGTCATTGTTAGACATCGACAAACATAAAAGTCAACTTATTGCAAATATTAAGAAACTGAGGAAATTGTTTTAATTACATCTATTTTAGGGATACATCTTGCTATATAAAGAAAATGCTTGTAGCTTAGTTTCACATCAATTCTACTCTTCGTTATTTACTCGGGGTAGATTTTGAAGGAAAGGAGACTTCCTGTCATATTTTTAGGTGACAACATTTTTTGTCTATGAATTTCCAACATCATTCCTTCTAAACCTATTGTAGAAAATATATAATGTTCATCATATATGGAATTCGAGCCTTTCATGTTTCCCTTATCATTCATCACTTATTGTACACTTAGTTCTTGGATTTTTAACACTAATTTTTCATCTTTTTTGCAGCTACACAAGCCTACCAGTATGAAAGCTGCATGCAGGATATTATGGCTGACCCTGATAGTTTTATTTGCTGAAATATCAACCGCATCAGTTGATAGAAAAACATACATAATTCACATGGATGATGCTAAGGTCTTGGAGCTAAAAAGTTTCTACAAGCAACCCCAAGAATGGTATGAAGAAATCTTACAGCTCAGCAGAACAACATCAGCAGATATAGATCATGAAGAACTGCCCCCTGAACTTCTTTACACCTACGAGAATACCATGACCGGTTTTTCTGCTAAGCTCACCACTGAGCAATACCAGTTGTTAACTGAAATTGATGGGGTACTTCATGCAGCTCCTGATGAGATACGGAGTCTCCAAACCACATACTCACCCGATTTCCTTGGCCTAGAATTAGACCAAACAGGGTTGTGGAATGAAAATAGCTTGCAGCAGCGAGCATCTGATGTCATAATAGGTTTTGTTGACACCGGAATTTGGCCAGAACATATCAGTTTTTCTGATACAGGGTTGTCTCCAATTCCATCAAGGTGGAAAGGCACCTGTGTGGAAGGCACAAACTTTTCAGTTACAAACTGCAACAGGAAGCTCATAGGTGCCAAGTTCTTCTTCAAAGGATATGAAGCGGCCTATGGAAGGATCAACGACACAATTGAATCCCGGTCTGCAAGAGACTCACGCGGCCATGGGACCCATACTGCATCAACTGCAGCAGGAAATGCAGTCTCCGGTGCTAGCCTCTTTGGAATGGCCAAGGGTATTGCTCGTGGAATCAGGTATCTTTCTCATTGAAGTGCATTTTTGGAAGTCAACTTCAAGTATATGTATTCTCATTTATCTTTACATATTTCTGAACCCAGTTTCACATCAAGAATAGCAGCATACAAGGCCTGCTGGGAAGGGAATTGTGCTAACTCTGACATATTGGCTGCCATAGACCATGCAGTAGCTGATGGGGTTGATGTTCTTTCTCTCTCCTTAGTAGGAGACGCAACACCTTATTACAAGGATAGCGCAATGGTTGCATCTTTGGGTGCGACACAAAAAGGTGTCTTTGTATCATTTTCTGCAGGAAATTCTGGCCCTTTCGCTTCAACTGTTGGAAATGTAGCACCCTGGGTGATGACTGTTGCAGCCAGCTCCCTTGATCGGGGCTTCCTAGGCCAAGTAAAGCTAAGTAACGGAAAAATATTCCGTGGTTCCTCTATCTATTCCAGCAATCAAAAGAAAACAAAGCAACTGCCACTTGTGTACAAAGAAACAGCTGGTGGCAAAAGGGTAACAGAGTATTGTCTTCCGGAATCCCTATCACCAAGCCTTGTGAAAGGCAAGGTCGTTCTCTGTATGCGTGGCATCAATGACAAAACTGAAAAGGGCTTGGTAGTAAAATCAGCAGGAGGAGCTGGGATGATACTACTTAACACTCCCAGTTACGGGGAAGAGCTTGTGGCTGACCCTCATGTTTTACCAGCCACCCTGTTGGGAGTTTCAGCTGCGAAGGCCATCAAAGGTTACCTGACACGAGACAAAAACTTAACAGCCTCAATTTCATTTTATGGTACGACATATGGAGCTAGATCTCCGATGGTGGCTGCCTTCTCGTCTAGGGGCCCAAGCCTGGTGGACCCTTACATTATCAAGCCTGACATTACTGCCCCAGGAATAAACATCCTAGCTGCTTGGCCTCCGGTCTCTTCTATAACTCATCTAAGCAGTGACAAAAGAAGAGCAGAATTCAATATATTGTCAGGCACTTCAATGTCTTGCCCTCATGTTAGTGGCATAGCTGCTCTAATCAAATCAGTCCATCAAAATTGGTCACCAGCTGCAATTAAATCAGCCATAATGACCTCTGCTTATACTCATGACAATAGAGGGCATCTCATCTCTGATCTATCTGTATCCAACAGTACACAGTACGTGACCCCTTTTGAGTTTGGTTCGGGTCATGTGAACCCAGATAAGGCTTTGGATCCTGGTCTTGTGTACGATATCACAGGGGAAGACTACTTAAATTACTTGTGTAGTATCAATTACACTAATGCTCAGGTCACCCTTTTGGCAAGGAGGGAATACAACTGCCCAAGTGACGAGGGGAAAGCCACATTTCAGGCTGGTGATCTTAACTACCCTTCTTTCGCGGTACTTTTTTATGCTGTAAAAGGAGGAAAGACTTCATATACATACAAGAGGACAGTGACTAATGTGGGAAAAGCTAAGATTAGCTACAAGATTTTAATAGACGAACCTAAGGGTGTGAGGGTAAGTGTTGTACCTAAGGTGTTGAAGTTTAAGGAACTGGGTGAGAAACAAAGTTACAAGGTAAGTTTTACAAGGTCAGGAGCAAAAACTACAGATAATAAGAGTTTATCTTCCTTTGGATCTTTGATTTGGGTGGGTGGAGAATATAGTGTTAGAAGTCCCATTGCAGTAACATGGCAATAGTCTTTTAACAAATAATCTAAGTAATTGTTATATCTATTACAGATGATAATAAACGGAGATAATGTAATGATTTTATATGTAATTTTGTGAATAGAATCTAATGCTATTATCCATCACCATATACCTCATTTTCTTCAAGTTTTCATTACCATCCATTACGACTTTAGAGGTGGTGTTCAGTAATAATATTTCCAGGGATGTTGGACTTTCCTTAATAATTCACAAAATCATTATCATTTAGAGAAGATTGCCTGATTGTAATCACCCCCCAATTCTCCACCTCAAATACCAACGCCACAATATCCCAAACAATTTCACATAATGCATAAAATTGATAGATCCGTAATAAAATTAAAGGACAGCAATTTTGAAGAATGTATAACAGGTTAACATATTGGTAATTTTGTGCAACACTACCTTTAAGTTTGGACGTTTTGTGAATTACTACCTTATAATTTTTTTTTTTTAATTTTTCTACCTTATAAGTTTGTTTAGGTTGAGTAACACTACCTTGTAACAGTTTCTGTCAAATTCCTCCGTTTGTGGGCCCCACCTCCAACGTTTCCCTCCATTTTCAGAATCAAAATTACCCCTATGTCCCCCCATTTACTTTCCCACCAACTTCTATCTTCTCCTTTCTCTTTCCTCTGTCATTTTTCTTTTCCTCTGCTTCACATTTATTCTTCTCTCCTTCAATCTCAACCACAAACCCTAAAGCCATAATTGATGATGCTACACTTCTGAATCTTCTTCAAGTCAAGAGATTCTTCTCTTTATTACGCGCAGTGGTCCAAAAGGAGATCTTGGAAAGATGAAAACGACAGGAAGTGGTCCAAAGGATAAGGGAAAGGGGATAATGCCAACGAACCGACAAGGTGGATCCCAAATCAGGTATTAAACAGTTAAAACAATGCGATTTTAGTAGTTTAATGTGATATTATTGGTTAATTAGTTGTTTAATTAGGAATCCCTAATTTTTTAATTGCACTGTGAAATTTTGAATCAAGAACCCTAATTTTTTATTGTCATTGAAATCCACGAATTCATTGTTTAATGTTGTTGGAAACCTTAATATGATTGTTTAAATGATTGTTTAATGTGAATAATGATTAATTGATTGTTTAATTGAAAAACCCCTAATTTTTTAATGTCTATGGTTTCTGGATTGGGTTTCTGGATTAGTGTTGTGAAATAATTGTTTATTATTGGAAAAATTAGATTAGTATAACTGATTAGTTTATTAGTTTACAGTGATTACATGTGGTTACTTTTTTGTTCGTGTTGTGTAACCAAGTCGAACACTTGGACACGTACCCGAGTCGGGACTTGGACATGTACTCGATTTGGGATTTTTTAAATTTTTTGTAATCACTGTTGATTTGCAGTTAATTTTTTTTGGTAATTAAAATTGTAGGAATGAGCAGTTGGGTTACATTGATCTTGCAATATGGATGGGGGGAAAGTTTGTTTTCAATAAGGGGGAAACTGATTATGTTGGTGGGAAGTTGTATACTAGATTGACAGTGTGGTTGCATGAGTTAACTGTTTTTAGTTTGAGGAAGCTTGTAATGAAAGGGATGAGTGGAACTATAGGGAGGATTATTGAGAATTTCAGTGTATGGTTTAGGCTACATGGGATGAATTTGACTAAGGGTAGGAAGATTATACACACTCATGATGATATAGGGAGGTTATTGGAGACAAAAGATGGGTCTAACAGGGTGATTTTGTACATTATTGAGGAATCCAAACCAGCTTTTATTGGCCCATCTGTTACCTACCAAACTGCCAACTTTAAACCACCAAGACCACTGAAACAAGCTACACAAAGCAATCCTTCTGGGCCACAAAGAACACTGACCCAGCCCATTACAACCAAACCTGCTGGCCCATCAACAGTGACCCTAAAACAAGTGAAAATGGAACCACTTCAGTCAAAGTTTTCCCTAGTTAGGAGAAGCCCAAGGCTTGGTTTTGATCCTGATGTGATTTACATGGGAAAGGGTACAGGGCCAAGTGAGAATCCATCCACTGTAAAAGAACCCAACAAAACCCAATTAAAAAAGCCAATTGCTTCAGCCACTGTCAAAGCAAGTGTTCCTAAACCTATTCCCTCAAATATATCTTCAGTTGATCCTCACACTCCAAGTACAGAACCAACAGAAATCCCTCCTCATACCACCACCACTCCCACAAAACCTTCAAAAACACCTCTGCCTGCAAACCCACCTCTTCTTAGTCCAGATTTGAAGACCTCTACCCCTAGGAGAAAGAGTGTAGCACAGAAGGGGAAAAAGGTCAAAGGAAAAGCAGGAAAAGTAGGGAAGAAAAAGGGGAAAGGAAAGAAAAAGGATCCTGGGGACTGTTTATTTGAAAATGATGAGTTTGGTGATTGGTCTGAAAGTGATTCAGACTTTTCAGATTTAGATGTGGAGTTTGAACCAGGGGAAGAGGACAGAAAACAACTAGAGGAGGATGAGTTGTTCTGTGAGCCATTGTCTACTGTGTTGAGGGGAAATAAGAGGGTAGATAAGGTTGCAGCACCTGAGGTGGAAGAACAAGTGGATCTAGAACATGAGGTGGATTATGATTCAGAGGAGCTTAGAAGTCTTTGTGGTTCAGATGATGAAGTAGATCCATACCCTACCTTTAATCCAGAGTCAGACTTCAAGAAAAAGATTGTGCTCAGTTTGGGTTTAAAGTTCCCGAGTGTTCATGCTGTTAGGAAAGCGATAAGGTATCATTCGATCGAGAACCACTACGATTACTACCTTCTTCATAATGGAAGGAAGAGGGTGAGTGTGTATTGTAGGTATAGATGTAGTTGTCCATGGGATAAAAAGCATGCAAAGCTTGTAAAGTGTGTGTGTGATGATCCACATAAGTGTAGGTTTAAGATTCATGTGAAGAAACTAAGGATGGAAGAAACGTTTCAGATCAAGTCTTTAAGGTTAAAGCATACTTGTGGTGTGGTTCATTCAAGTTCTAAAATCACATCGGAGTGGTTAGCTGAGAAGTATTTGGAGGAGTGGAGGTCAGAACCATATTGGAGGCTTGTTAAGTTTAGGGAAAGGGTTTACAAGGAAACGGGGCTACATATTGGATACTACAAGTCATGGTTTGCTAGGGCTAGAGCCAAATTGATTCTGTATGGGGATGCTGCAGATGAGTATGCTGTTGTGTATGACTATGGGTATGCAATTCTTCAATACAATCCTGGTTCTTCAGCCTATGTACAATGCCAGATTAGAGACAACCCCACTCCGTTCTTTCAAAGATTGTACGTCTGTTTTGAGGCTCTCAAAGTGGGTTTTAAGAATGGATGTAGGCCCCTGATTGGAGTAGATGGTTGTCACCTTAAAGGGGCTCATCCAGGAATGATCTTAGTGGCTGTGAGCAAAGATGGAAATAACAATATTTTTCCCGTAGCTTGGGCAGTGGTGGAAGTTGAGAATGCTGACAGTTGGACATGGTTTCTTGATTTGCTGATGAAGGACATAGGACACCATGACGGAGAAGGATTGACTCTTATGTCTGATAGGCAAAAGGTAATATAGTTTTATTCTTTTGTTCAATGAGGTACAGTTTCTGGATGGTTTACTAACCTTGTGTTCCTGTTTATTGTTTCAATTCAGGGACTATTGGATGCTATATCTGTTGTGAGTTCAAAAGCCGAGGTCAGATTTTGTGCTAGACACATATGGGCTAACTTCAAGAATAAATTCAGTGGCACAGCCTATAAGGACCTGTTTTGGGCAGCAGCAAGATCAACAACTAAGGTTTGCTATTCTTCAACTTGGTTGCATTTAGGCTTTCATGTTAGAAATCGACTCGTATTCTTAGATTTAGTTGCATTTAGGCTTTCATGTTAGAAATCGACTCGTATTCTTAGATTTAGTTGCATTTAGGCTTTCATGTTAGAAATCTACTCGTATTCTTAGATTTGGCGGCACTTGTGATTTTATTTTAGAAATCGACTCGTATTCTTAAATTTGGTTGCACTTGTGATTTTATTTTAAAAGCATGTGTGTTTAGGGTAGAAAAGTAAAGCATGCTTCTTGGACACGTTCCCGAATCGTGACTTGGACACGTACCCGAGTCGGGACTTAATCGCACTAAATGTATAAATGTATAGCATTTGTTATTGTTTGTTGATGTCATCCTTGTTTTTGTTTGTTAAATGTATAGCATTGGCATGATTCTTACATGGCTGAAATCAAAGAGCTAAACGAGGATGCATATAACTACTTGAGTGACATACCTCCTGTTCATTGGTGTAGACATGCATTTGGATCGAATTCTAGGTCTAACATGTTGCTCAACAACCTTTGTGAGACATTTAATGCTGTGATAAGGGAAGCTAGGGATAAACCAATAATAACCTGCCTAGATTGGATTAGGAGGTACGTAATGAGAAGGAATGCTGAGAAGTGGGAGGGTATTCAAAAGTATGAGGGGAGGTTTATGCCATTTGTTGAGAAGGTTTTAGCTTGGGTTTATGAAGCATCTTTGAATTGTATAGTCTGTCCTTCTAGATTAGATGAGTGGGAGGTGGAAACTGCTTTTGATAGGCATGTGGTAGATTTGAAGGAGTTGACATGCACATGCTTTAGGTGGGAGTTAACGGGAATACCATGTCCACATGCTTATGCATGTATTGTGAAGAAGAGGTGGAGGCCTGAAGATTTTGTTCATGAGTGTTACTCAAAGGCCAAATACTTAGCAACTTACTCGCCTCATATCAAGCCAATGCCCGGGATGAAGCAGTGGAAGAAAACAGATTTGCCTCGACCTTTGCCTCCACTGTTAAGGAAAATGCCAGGAAGGCCTAAGTCACATAAGAGAAAGAAAGAAGCAGGTGAGGATGCTGAGGAGAGGTTTGTGAAGCGAGGGAAAAAGCCGAATAACTGCTCAAACTGTAAACAACCAGGCCACAACAAGAGAAAGTGCAATAATCCACCTGGTGTTATTCAGCCCAAGGAACCAGGGAGGGATCCCTCCAAGAACCCATGGGTTGTTGCTGACAGAAACAAGAGGGCTGCAAGAGTTTTAAGGGTGAGTTTTTGTCATGTATTTACATTGTTTCTGTTGTTTAGAGCTGAATCTGTTTCTGTGTTTCTATTGTCATTAACAATATGTGTTTCTGTTGTGTATGCAGAGGTATAATGCTAAATCAGTCACTCAACCACAGCAACAAAACTCAAGTGCAGCTACCATGCAACAGACATTTAATGCTCCACCTCAATCCAGTCAGACAGGGAGTTATCAACCTCCTCCACTCAGTCAGACCTCAAGTCAGCAACCAGGTCAGACAGCAAGTCAGCATCCAGGTCCATCCAGCCAAACATCAACTCATCAGCCTCAAACATCACTCCCTCCAAAACTCAGACCCAAATTGCAGACAACAAAGAAACCAGTGTGGCATATTTAAGTATTGTTGGTTGTAATTCCTTTGAACAAGTAGTTAAGGTTTCTAATTAGCAACAAGGTTACATTTTGGCAATGACAATTCTAATTAGGTGCAAGGTTTACATTGGAACACTGTGTAAAGATTCATTTGCCCCTTAATTATATTTGACGTTCGAGCTCGGCTCACGCGTGGCTCGTTTCAGTTAAGTGCAGGTTTAACAAGTTGTTGTTCTTGTTGTTCACTTGTTGAATTGTTGTTATGAATATATGATGTTCAGGTGTGGTTCATTTGAGAAAAATTTGTCCTCCATTTAAACCAAGTCAATGGACCAAAGTTGACTCCCGTTGACTTCAAGGACTTTACCTAATTTATAGATTTATCCTCTGTGGTGAATGATAGGTGAAACGAGCACGTATACTAACCAAGTTTTAATCGGTACACAATTAAACGGAGCTAATAATCGAACACAAGTTAATGCAAAAAGATATTGTCATAAGCTAGAATTACCATTATTAAATGATTAGAGTCAACTAATGTCAACAACATTACATTACATTACATGAAATCCAATTTCCCGTTCCATTGTCGCGTTTACACTAGAGGAACTTCATTACAAACTTCAACACACAACAAACAACTAATCCTACAACAAACCAAAATACAGAATGGGCAATTTCTTGGCCCTTATCCTTTGTCCCCTTCATTCCAGCCACTCCACCATTGCATATCCTTTCAAGCCTCTCATTGGCAGCAACAAGAAGGGCTTTGTCATCCTCCAACTTCTGCAATTCTGTCATCATGACCCTCAACTCTGTTTTCAGCAATCTCTTCTCCACCACCAGTTCATTCGTCACGACTCTTTGCCACTCCACAACATCAGGATCAACCCAATAAAACCAACCACATCCTTTCCTACCAGTGTGTACATCAGAGAACTTACAAGTCAGGAATTTTCTCCCCGGGTTATCAGTTGTCCACGATGTCAACATCTTGGATGGAATGCCACAATAACATTTTTTTGAAGCACAAGGAGACCCACTCGACATCCTGCAACAGTTAAAACAACTAATTATTAGTATTTGATTTCTCAATCAAAAACCCCCAAATTGCAAATAACGATCAAAATTGATATTTTAAACCACGAATACCCACATTTTTAGTCAATTCAAGAACCCAATTTTGCAATGTAGTTGTTTTCACATGACAATTCAAAGGTTTCAAACGCTAAATTTATCAAAAGGATTCGAATTTAATAAAATTGAACAAGAACAAAAACCCTAAATTGAAAAAATAAACCCAGAAATTGAAAAACAAGAACGAATTTAATGCACTCACCTTTAGGTTACTCGATTCCTCAACCAAATTGCGAATCTTGCTTTGAGAAAAAAATTACCCAGATTTCTTGATTTTTTTTCGAAAAATTGGTTGAATGTGGTTGATAAAACTTTACAGGAAGTTTAAATAAGGGGGAAAGGGAGTTAAGCAGTTGAATATAGCCGTTGGAGGTGGGGCCCACAAACGGAGGAATTTGACAGAAACTGTTACAAGGTAGTGTTACTCAACCTAAACAAACTTATAAGGTAGAAAAATTAAAAAAATAAATTATAAGGTAGTAATTCACAAAACGTCCAAACTTAAAGGTAGTGTTGCACAAAATTTCCTAACATATTATAAACAATTTAGCAAGAATATTGATGAGAAAACTCACAAATGAAATCAACGTCGTTTTTTACTGCCCAAGAATAGCAGAGTCGCAGCCCACCACAAATCCCACACTCCGCCCGTCCGCCACCGCCGCACCTGATACCTCAATGCGGCGTCTGATTTGGCATTTAGATCTCAAGTTTAGCCATTAATTTGTTGGACAAGTTTGAGATTAGAAATTTCAAACGGTCTTGCATGTACACCAACATAACTTTTACCTAGTTTTTTATAACTTTTATCCAATTTTCTCTAACTTTTATATTATTAAAAAAAAATTGATAGATATACCATTTTAAAGGGTTAAATAATTAATTTTATACAATATTAGTGATTTTAAAGAATATTTTTTTATTACAATAAAAAATTTCATTGCTAAAAAAAAGATAACTTTTACATATATAAGGGTAACTTTAATCATTTTACGTTAACTTTAATTTCGGTGTACAATATTTATCGTACACCCCATGTAAATAAGAATTTGTGTAGAAATTTTTACACCATAAACCATAGTCGCGGAGTCAAGGAGGAAGGAGGGTTGAGGAATAACGTTCCAGTTGGGACAATATCTGATGCCAGTGGGCGGGCCCGGCCCAAAGCCCGATCCGACGCGGTACGAAAAAAAGCCCGGTCCGGTAAAGCATGGCACGACAAAGCACGCTAAATTTAGTAAAATTAGCCTTAGGCACGACGGGCTGCGGCATAAAAGCCAGTGGGCTTGGGCCGGGTATGTGTTCGTTTTGAACTTTTTGGCCCGGCCCAACACGATACAATGTGGGCTTGTCGTGGGCCATGACCATTTACAATATCATACCTCCGTTTAAATTGTCTTTAGCACCTTAAAGAAAATATACTATATACGAGTATTAATTTTTTCACGTACATAAAAATACTTTTTAGTGTGCTTTTAAAACAGGCAAAGTTGTTAAAAACAATCTTTTACAACCCGTTTTTAGCTAGAAATAACCTTTTTTTAAAAATTGCGAAAAAATGCGTTAAATAAAACAAAAACTTGCGAGAGACAACCATTTTGCCTTTTCTGCTGTTGACTACTCATTTTCGGCCTTTGACTCACGGTTTTGCTAACTTTATCCCTTTTCCCAGAAGGAAACTACAGGTCGACAATAGAGAGAGAAAGTATCATTTTTTATATAAAAAAAAGTACATTTCTTTTTTTTAAAAAGTATCATTTCTTTAAGAAGAAAAAAACCATTTCTTTTAAAAAATATATATCATTGTTCCATTTTTTGGTACCATTACTTTATTTATTCGTATTCATAATCAATCCAAAAAGTAAACATAAAAATATTATTTTTCAAAAATAAAAAAATTTATAGTGATTTTTTTTGTGTTTTTCCTCTTTTGTCGGCTAGTTGTGTTATGCATATGCTCATACATACTCCCTTTGTTTCGTAAAATGGGGACAATTTACCTTTTCACGCTTGCTAATGTAAATGTTTGGACATTAATATCTCTAATTTTTTATTCGTAAAAATTATAAAAAGTTATTACGATAGTACATATCGAGACAAATCAAACAAGACGCCACACGACTATATTTTTCCTTACCCATAAATCACAAATGATAGTCAAATTGAAATTTGTGAATAGTGTCAAAAGTCAAAGTGTCTCTATTATTTCGAAACAGAGGGAGTAACTGATAGCCGCATGGACTTTCTCGTACTTTCCTACCCAACCCCTTAAAACAAAAAAACAAGCACAAAAAAAAAAACTCAGAATAACCTAGTATTTTTTGAGATTTTTTTTTTTTTGGTTTTTTGCTTGTTTTTGGTTTTAGGGGGAAAAATGGTGAAGTTAGCAAAATCGGCGAGTAAAAGGCCGGAAATGAGTAGTCAACCACAGAAAAGGCGAAATGGTTGTCTCTCGCAAGTTATTTTTTTTACTTTAAGGTATTTCTTCGTAATTTTTTAAAAAGGTTGCTTCTTGCAAAAACGGGTTATAAAAGATTGTTTTTGGCAAGTTTGTCTTCAAAGTATAAAAAAGTTACTTTTAAGTTTTAATAATAAATAACTAAATATATTAATAATCAAAGTTGTGCATTGGCAAACGTAAAAGTCGAGATGGTGCAACTATTTCAAAATGTGCAACTTATGTTGCAACCCTCTACAAATGTATTTTAACATTTTAATTAAATATTAAGTAAAGATGTTATTGATATTTTACGTGGACACCAAATTGTTTAAGAGTTGACTTAAATAATGACTAGTCTTATATGCACACGATGCGTGTGAATATAAGAAACATATAAGTTAGATAGAGCCGAACGCATATAAACAGACTGATTAAAATGGTAACAATTTATTTAAGGGGCAAGATTGATTAAAATGCTTTTTTTAGGCTTTTCTTATTGGGTAGGTTGTCATTATATTCTCTATTTATAAGTGTGAAGGGTATTTTAGTAATCTAAGGGGGACACCAAAAGTGGTTTTACTAAAATAACATCACCTCTTCACTTATATAATAGAGATATTATAATTTAATTAAGGTGTTTTAGGTTCTTTTTACTGGACACTAAGTCCTCCTCCCCTCTTCCCTTATGAAATAGAAATAATAGAGTTTCATACGGAGTACAAGCCAATGCACAATTTTTATTCTTTATTTTAGGAAAAATTACTGTAAAAATTATTATTCAATTAAAATGTATATAGCGAGACCAATCTAGCTAATAAAATAACGGATTTTTCATGAAATGACCACGAGGTTTGCGTTAATGCACCAAATACCCCTAATGTTTCCCGAATGCACCAAATACCCCTGACGTTTTAAAAAATAACACAAAATACCCTTTATGAGCATTTTCCGTCTATTCCATTAAGTCTTCCGTTAACTCTTTAACTCTAATTTTTTTTTTTATTTTTTTTCCCTTTTCTTTATCTTCTTCATGGCAGTCTCTTCTTCTTCTCCTTCTATGGCTTCTCTACCCCACTCTGCCTTCACCCTTCTACCTCCACGACCACCCTAAGCCCCTTCCTCACTGCGCCACTCTGACAATTGGGCGGCGCCGCACCTCTCTCTTGGCACATTTCCCTCTCTTCCTCACTGCTCCACCAGTAGTTCCACCACCACCTAAACCCACAGCCGCCGCAACCAGCCAAAACCGCCGCCCAATCCTACTACCGTCCAACTCCGTTCCTTGCTGAAGGACCTGCTAACACCAATCCAACTCCGTTCCTTAATTAGATAACGAATCATATCCAAAAAAGACCAAACGAGTCCTTCAGAGGAGAGGAGCTAACACCATTCTCTCTCCACACCCAAATCCCAACCTCCCCTCCTCCAATCTAAATCCGAATCACGAAAATCGGATCCCAACCTCCACTCCTCCAATCTGAATCCGAATCATGAAAATCGGAAATTTATTCAACCTGACATTAAATGGAGACCACGGGAAGGTGATGGTAGAAGAAAATGGTGGAGACTACGCCGCCCAATCGTTACCGAAATTTTCTCCTCTCTTTCAAATCGATACCACCATTGTTGCAGCTTGAGGAGAGAGAAAATGGTGGGTTTTTTTGTGAGGGGAGAAGGAAATGAAGGACATAGAATTTTAATTAGGGATGATGATGGTGGAAGAAGAAGAAGATTTATGCGTGAAGGGAAGAAGAAGAAAGAAAATGACGATGAAAATTAATTAGGGTTTTAATTAGGGGTTATTTTTTAAATATTAGTAGTTAATTAATTTTTTGGGGTTTAATTAATTTAATTAAGTGTTAATATTAAGATTAGTAGAGAATTCAAAATGGTTGAGTAAGGGCAAAAAAGTAAATCCACGCTAACGGAAGACTTAACGGAATGGACGGAAAATGCCCATAAAGGGCATGTTGTGTTATTTTTTAAAACGTCGGGGGTATTTGGTGCATTCGGGAAACATTAGGGGTATTTGGTGCATTAACGCATACCTCAGGGTCATTTCATGAAAAATCCGATAAAATAACTGTATATAACATTTTATATGAATGTCATAATTAAAAATGGTCAAATGAAATCATTCAGATTATCAAGAATTATGTTGTCTTCTACTCCGTACTATACAACAATAAAATAAAGGAGTGAAAATAGTTACTTATTCCATCCGTTTTATAATTATGTTCCAGTTTCTTTTTTTACGTTTTTCAATGCACATTTAATAACTCTAATTACACAATAATTACAAAATTTGATTTTATTAAAGTACCCATTAAGATGAATCAAATAAAACCCCACATGAATATAATTTTTCTTATATATTGGGAAATTTTGCCAAATACAACTCAATAGAGTAGTCTCTTTGCCAATTACAACCTTAAACTTTCAATTTGTAAATTATAATCTTAAAATTATATCTCCACTTTAAATAACAAACCCGGACCATTTTTCGGCGAAATCAATCGGAATATGATGTCATTAATCATATTAAAACACAATTATATTGTTTCCTAAAATAAAAAAACCAATAATTATTGATTAATTTTTTTGTTTAATTTGGAATTATTTGATTTATGTTTAGAGGTTTTTTGGAATTTTTTTTGGGATTATTATATTAATGACATCATATTGCGATGGTTTTTGCCGAAAAATGACTCGGGGTTGTAATTTAAATTGAGTTATGAAGTTTAAGGTTGTAATTTACAAATCCAAAAGTTTAGGTCGTAATTGGCAAAAAGACGACTTTTTTGGGTTATATTTGACAAAATTTTCTATATATTAGAAAGAATATAGAATATTCTCTTCAACTTGTAAATAGTGTAAAAAACTTAACAAGTACACCATTGGAATGGAGAGGAGTAGATAATAAAATAAAAGAAGAATACTCCATATAATGATAAAAACACTTTTATGGACGAAACTCGCTTGCTGGTAGCAATTCCATTAATTGAGATATGTGAAAGGTACTTATACTCCTCCGTTCTTGAATGTTAGTCGTCTTTTCCGTATTGAGTTGTTTTGAGTATTTGTTAGTCTATTTGAAATCTTTTCTTATTTGTTCAACATTTATGCCCATTGTACCCTTGTAAATATTCAAATGACCCACTTGTTTACTCTCAAGTTAACCTTTATTACCATTATAAACCCTAATTATTTATCTCTCATACAGTCATACCCACATGAGATAAATTCTATTGATATTCATATGACAAGTGTACTTAAATTGAATTGTCATAGGGTCCAAAAGGAACTAACATTCAAGAACGGAGAGAGTTTACAATTTGCCATTTTATTAAGCTAAATCAAGCTCCAAAACAAAAGAGTCCAATCTATTTTTCGGTTGAAGTATTTAACAATGCTTGCAGTTTTATCATTAGTATTTTAATAAAAGTTACAAAATAAAAAGTTAATTCAAAATTAAATATTTTATGTATCAAGAGCTAAGTTGAATCTGACAAAAATCCCGTAGAAGTCCTAATAAATGGTCAAATAATTAAAATGGTAAGTTTCCTCATTTGTGACTCGACTTGTGAGTTTGATGCTTGGATTTATCTCAGGTAGAATCCAACAACATTTCCTCTTTATTTCAAGAACACACTATTACACGACCTAACACATCGATACGTACAAGATTTACCAATTCCTAAAAAGTAAAAACAAAACAAGAACAAGAAGAAGAAGAAGAAGATAATTCAAAACGGTATCTTTCTCTCTCCTTCCCCTTCCTCCTGCCTCCTCCATCATCATTCCCTCTGTTTTCCAGAATTAAGAATTTTCCTTCTTTCTTTGATCTAAATCTAAGCTCTATCATTCTTACTTTTCACTTAATTCCACCCAAATTCACTATCAAACCCAGCAATTTGGTAAGCTTTTTCAAAGATTTTGAGGTAATCATATTCATTTCTGCTTTATCAATTGCATGATCGTTTCTTGAACTCAGAATTTGATTGCTAAAACCCTAGATATATGATATAGCAAGATTCACCATGATTCCCTTATTTCTTCTGTGATCTGTTGATGTACAAACTAACCCATCTTGTATAAGTTTCTGGGTTTTTATTTCCATCTTGTAATTTTGATGTATATGTAAACCTAATTTGATTTAAACTCTGGAATTTGGCTTGATTAGTTATGGATAATAGATATGGTTCTGCACCTCCATATCCTTATGGTTATCCACCCCCAAGTCAGCCATACCCACCACCCCAAACTTCTGAGGTATACCCACCACCCCAACAAACTTCTGAGGTATACCCACCATCCCCACATTCCCCATATCAATACCCATATGCTTCTCCTTACCCCAATCCATACTCGCAACCGGCTTACCCGTATCCGCCACACCCGTATCCTCAACCTGGTTACTCAAATCCACCTTCTAGACCTTACTCATATTCAGGTCCACTTCCTCAAACTACTGCAGCTCCACCAAGTTTACAGCATAGTAGTAGTTTTCAGTATGGTTCATCGCATTACCATTATCCTGATTCGAGTGCATACACGCCTCCTAATGCCCTTCACCAGCTTCCACCCAGCAATAGCTTTAACAGTGCCCATGGACAAGATAATTTAGTGAGTGAGTTTCCAGGAAGTAGTGGGGTTGGTGTTGGTAATAGGCCTTCGAATGCTTCTATATATCCTCCTTTGGATGACCTGATGTCGGATATGCGATTGTCTGATAATCGCCCATCTGCCCCTGCCTCACCTCCAGCACCTTCTGTGCCTTTAATGGAAAACTTAGCTCTGACAACCCCAGCAAGTCCTAGTGGAGACTTTGGTTATCCTGGCAGCATGTATGGGACACATTCTAGAAGTCCTAGTTGGGATAGTTGTTTCTCTTATGTGAACAGCTGTGCTGGTTCTCCATGTTCATCCAATCTTGAGACTGCAGGCATGCAGGTTGTGCCCTATCAGAAAGGGTCACTGAAGGTTTTGCTTTTGCATGGAAATTTGGATATATGGGTTTACGAGGCAAAGAACCTTCCGAATATGGACATGTTTCATAGAACACTTGGTGACATGTTTGGTAAATTTCCAGGGAATGTAGGCAATAAAATTGATAGCCATGTGTCTCGTAAGATCACTAGTGATCCATATGTTTCAATAACAGTCTGCGATGCTGTAATTGGAAGGACTTATGTGATCAGTAACGAAGAGAATCCTGTGTGGATGCAGCACTTCACTGTTCCAGTGGCACATCGTGCTGCTGAAGTGCACTTCTTGGTCAAGGATAGTGATGTTGTGGGATCCCAGCTCATAGGAAGTGTAACAATTCCTGTGGAACAGTTATATTTAGGGGCAAAAGTTGAGGGCACATATCCTATCCTTAATGGTAGTGGGAAGCAGTGTAAGGCTGGAGCTGTCTTGAGCGTTTCAATTCAATATACACCGATCAAGAATCTAAGTATTTATCACCATGGAGTTGGTGCTGGCCCTGATTATCAAGGGGTTCCTGACACATATTTTCCTCTTAGGAAAGGAGGAACAGTTACTCTTTATCAGGATGCTCATGTTCCTGATGGTTGCCTTCCAGAGTTTATGCTTGACCGAGGAATGAAATATGTGCATGGAAAGTGTTGGCAAGACATTTTTGACGCGATACGACAAGCAAGACGGCTGATATATATTACTGGTTGGTCAGTTTGGCATAAGGTTAAATTAGTTCGTGAAAGTGGTAATCATGCATCTGACTCTAGCCTGGGAGAGCTTCTTAGGTCCAAATCAGCAGAAGGAGTGAGGGTTCTGCTTCTTGTGTGGGATGATCCAACTTCAAGAAGCATATTGGGCTATAAAACGGTCAGTGGCTTCCCCCAACTTCACTTTGTAGTCATATAATTCCTTTTAGTTTGATTTTAATCCTCTAAAATTCGGATGTAGTGGGCTTTAGCAGTTTAATGATCCATTTATACAAACATTTATTATACAAACACCACTAATGATATCATAGTAGGCATACTTTCTAGGAATTATATGCTTGTGATATCTTCTTCCGACAAATTATTTCCACGGCTTACTTATCTCGGGTTGTACAGGATGGAATTATGGCAACCCATGACGAGGAGACTCGACGCTTCTTTAAGCATTCGTCAGTGCAAGTGCTACTTTGTCCCCGCATTGCTGGAAAAAGGCACAGCTGGGTGAAACAAAGGGTAAATGCTGGTTTTGTGCTTCATAATGTTTGCAGTGAATATTTGTTGATTCATTGGACTGATAGTTGGCTTTGTTGAAGTACATGGTTATTTCTTTTAGCGTTTGAATGTTGGAGGGTAAGAATTGGTTATTTCTCCTGGGTTTCTTGTTTATGTGTTTTTGGCATAATGCCATACTAGTACGTGTCAAATTGTCAATTGGACTCTTCTTCCACCTCCAAATACCTCGTGTCAATTGTGGACGTTGGAAGTGCATACATCTAAGAAGAAACAAGGAAAAGAAAACGGGATTCTGGGAATAGGTACGACTCTTGCTCACTTGAAACCATTAGGGAAAAAGACACTGAAAAAAGTGAAAATTGAGTCAACTCTCTGGTATTATAAGTGATCAAACAGTGACAGGCTGACAGCCACTAGCCAAGTCCAAGTAACATAGTTGGTCTATAGGTTATATTCACCGTTCTTTGTGCCCTTGCGGTAGTTTTTCTACTACCGTAGTTTTTTTCTTAGATCAAGTTACGAATCTGGCCTGAAGTCCAGGACCCACCTGATGGCTACCGGATCCAGATACCTATGCTGCTCCTATCTCCTTATGTACATGTATATTCCAGATTCTCAACTTGGTACTTCACTGCTTCTTGCCAATGAGGCTCATTGTCATTTATTGGTTGATAGGAAGTGGAGGTTTTGATCCAAGCCAATGACACAGCCTAGAATCAGTATCTTCTTTGCTTCTGTGGCAGGATTTTTTTTTTCCATTGTTAAATAGGCTAGTCAAAGCCCCTTGTTTCATTAAGAATGTTCGTCTTGTACTATGACTTTTGTGGTCTTTCTATTTAATTGTACTGTTATACACCTCTAAATAGTTGTTATTAATTCTGTCTGAATATACTGTTTCATATTTCCTTTTAGGAAGTTTCAACAATTTATACCCACCACCAGAAAACTGTGATTGTTGATGCTGATGCTGGCAATAATAGAAGAAAAATCTTAGGATTCGTTGGCGGGCTTGACTTATGTGATGGGAGATATGATACTCCAGTCCATCCTCTATTCAAATCTCAGCAAACAGTGCACAAAGATGACTACCACAACCCTTCCTTCCAAGTAATTATTTTTACTTCTCTCCATGCTTTGTTTTATGGTAACTGGTCGGTTTTTAAACAAGACATACTTCCTCTGTTCCTATTTATATGACACAATTGGGTTTTTGACACTATTCACACATGCTCATTTGACTTCCTTTTGTGATTTATGCTTAAGAAAAACCATAGTCGTGTGGGGTCTTATTAGATTCGTCTCAAATAAATACTTTTTAAATATCAAATTTTTATAATTTCTCTTATCTATAATGAAAGATATTAATGTTTGAAATCGTGCATTGGCAAACGTGCCTAAATAATTGTGTCATTTAAAAAAGAACGGAGGAAGTAGTATCTACTACAGCTTCTGAGAAACTATGATGTGCTATATGGCTATAATAAAAACGCTTCGATCATAAAGGAGATGAGAAATATAGGGTTTCAAACACACTGTTCTGAAAAGTAATTCTTTGAGTAAAGATATCTACCAAAGAATAACAAAAGATAGGCACTTTGACGGGTTGAGGTCATGCTTATTTTCATCTCTAAACTTCTTATATATTTGCTGCACTCTAATGTGTTTTCATGTGAAACTTTTGGGCAGGGAAATACCACAGATTGCCCAAGAGAACCATGGCATGATTTGCATTGTAAAATTGATGGGCCTGCAGCATACGATCTTCTTGCCAACTTTCAACAACGATGGTTAAGAGCTTCGAAGGCACATGGAATTAAAAAATTAAAAACGCCTAGTGATGATGCTTTACTGTTAATTGAGCGCTTGCCTGACATTGTTGGTATAGCTGATGTTCCTTGCCTTAGTGAGCATGATCCAGAATCTTGGCATGTACAGGTATAGGTTATTTATGCTTATGCATTTTCCACCTATGTGTAAAGAGAACTAAAACAATTTACATCAGGTTTTTCGGTCTATCGACTCCAGTTCTGTGAAAGCTTTTCCGAAGAATCCAAAGGAAGCTACTAGCATGGTGAATCCAACTTTATTTTTCTGCTTGTTTTTCTCTTTCATTTTGCTTCTTAGGTGTTCCTAAAGTTGATTGGTCAATTTGAACTTGTAGAATTTAGTATGCGGGAAGAATGTATTGATTGACATGAGCATACATACAGCATATGTGAAGGCTATTCGAGCTGCCCAACACTACATTTATATAGAGAATCAATATTTCATTGGCTCTTCATATAATTGGAGTGCTCACAAAGACTTGGGTGAGAATTGTTCTTATATATAATTTAGCAAGGGTGATGACTCTGATACTTTGTTGTGTGTGTGTTTGCTTCTGCTCCCTTGCACTTAATTTTACTTAATTAGTTATTTTATGTGTTTCTATGCTGTCATATACTTATTTTTTCATCTATCTTTATTAGTTGTATTGTTGCATTACTCTGTATATTTTAAGCTACTAATGTTTATGCTCCTCCACAATTCTTATTTGGAAAAATGTTTTCTTGATGTGATTTATTTTTGTGATGGCTCATACGCAGACATAGGAGGTTGAGTGTTTTGATCCCCCACATCAGCCTGTCTGATTGTTGCTGTTTCGATTCTGTGTATTATTATGGTTATACCTCTTATATAGCAAGTAATATTTGAGGCCTAGCGTGGTGGATCTTTGGGGATTGGATATTACAGCTTGTTATGGTCTATGCTTATATGTACAGGTCTGAAAAGCATTGTTACAGATGAACCATTTAAACAACTGCTTGTCATGCTTGATTTGGCATTTCTGACACGAATGTCTTTTTTTAATATACTTTAACAAGAAAAAAAATCCCTATTCCCTATCCCCCATCCCCTCTTGTTTTTAGAGTTTTGTGGAAGGTAAGAGAGTGTCAGTGAGAAGAGGCCATGTGGAGATAAATCTTTACCTGCAATGTAGATCTGTCGGTAAATCTACTTCTTATACGGAACTTTTTTTTTTTTGCTACAGGTGCTAACAATTTGATTCCCATGGAAATCGCTCTAAAAATTGCTGAGAAGATCAAAGCTCATGAGAGATTCGCTGCATATATTGTTGTCCCGATGTGGCCAGAGGGTATTCCAACAGGTGCCGCTACTCAAAGGATTCTCTTTTGGCAGGTGAATTTCAGTTTGTGATTGAGTTATAGAATAAGAATAAGGGTTTGTTTGTTTCAACTTATTTTAACTTATTTTAACTTATTTAAGCAAAACTGAGTTCATATAAGTTCAAATAAGTTCATTTGGGCAAAAATTAGTTTTTTCAGACAATTTACACACACAAATAAGTTTCTTTCAGCAAAAATAAGTAGGTTAAAATAAGTTCAGATGAGGATCCTCTGCAATAGTAGAATTCCAATTATTATGCATACGGAAATATAGTGTTGGATAGCTTCCAAATGTATAATGTGGAGTACAATTAACATATAGGCACACCTGGAAGCCATATGGTACTATATTGTGAAATTGTGAGAATTCCACTGCTGTAGGAGGATGGTCCAGTTAAAATTTTAGATATGAAACCTTCACTTTGTTTCGGCGATAAGTCCATCCCACGTGTATCTCGAAATCTATAGCTGAGATATGCCATTTAATTTTTGAATTCCTTAAACCTTTTAAAATTGTTCCCAGCTATCAAAAGAAAAGCAAAATAAATAAAAAAGCTCGTCACTTTTACCGGGTGTCTGAGAATTACTGTGAATCAAAAGGCCAAAGAAATAGAGTGAAGGGAATAAGATTTGAATTAAAATTTTAAAGTTCATAAGAAGAAAAAAAGTTTAAACTCATCCTATCTCTCACCTCTCTCCATTCGCAACATTCTTTCTTACAAAATATAATCTGGCCGCCATAAACATCTGCCACCAACAGCTGCTTATCTATTTTCGTTCAACAATGGCTACGAATTACGATCCCAGTGTCTCAAAATGGCAATAGCCGCAAATGTATGAACTGGGGAAATATAAGGGGTTTGGAGCTTTTTTTTAGAAAAATATTAAAAGTGGGCTTGGGGTTGCTTTATTTTATTTTGCATTTTTGAACAAGTTGAAGCTTTTTAGATGTCTTTTTTCCCTTTCAAGGTAGAAAAGGGGTTCGTCTCAACCTTTTTGCAATAATTTGTTTTAATAAGTTTTTGGTAGATAGAGAAAGGCTTCATCTATATTAAGAGAGAAATGTGTAAGCATCGTGTTAAGAAACCAGATTATCCAGCTTCCTTCGAAAATGGAGAGTATCCATGATTTAATCCAGGAGGTTTTGTTTCGATACCATATGAAACTTGCGTTTTGCCACAGAACTCCCAATTCGAGTATTTGTAAGATTTGATGTGAAGGAAATTTTGTGCCGACTGTTGGTGTAGGCATTGTAGTAAATTAGGAATGCACCTGGATTCATACTTCATACTAGTTGAACAGGGGTCCATTTAGTTGAGAATAGTTTTCTTTTTGGCCTCTTTGTCTGAACTTGATAGTTGGTTAATTTGGAGATGTACAGAACAAAACAATGCAAATGATGTATGAAACCATCTACAAGGCCCTAGTAGAAGTTGGCCTTGAGGAAGCTTATACACCCCAAGATTACTTGAACTTCTTCTGCCTTGGTAACCGTGAAGCTCCAGATGGAAGTCCTGCATCAGCTGGAGGCCCCCATCCTCCTAACAGCCCACAGGTGGCTATTCTTCCTCCCTTGAGACTACAACTTCTTTTCTGGATGACTACATGTAACTTTGAGCCAGTGATCATTTTTTGTCATTTGATTTTTGAATTTCGACAAAGTTCTGCATTTTTCATGTCCATTGTTGCATCTGGGTGTATTTAGGCTATGTGTCAAAAGAGCAGAAGATTCATGATCTACGTCCACTCCAAAGGCATGATAGTTGATGACGAGTATGTGATTTTGGGTTCTGCAAACATCAATCAGCGGTCAATGGAGGGAACTAGGGACACTGAGATTGCTATGGGAGCCTACCAGCCTCATTACACATGGGCCAAAAAAACAGCACATCCTTATGGACAGGTATCACAAGTTCTGATTTGTGCCATACCATTCATTACCTTAGTTCCTCCTTTGAGAATTTTACAGGATGTATGGAACCTTGTGCTGCAATTACTTTAATTACTTTAAAATACGGAGAAATATGTATCTGAATCATCTGCTATTTATGTGAATGACTGTTTTGTGCAGATATATGGGTATAGAATGTCCCTTTGGGCAGAACATCTTGGACTTGTTGATGACTGCTTTACTGAACCAGAAACTATTGAATGTGTAAGAAGAGTAAGGGGTTTGGGTGAAATGAATTGGAGACAATTCGCAGCTCCGGAGATCACAGAAATGACGGGACACCTCCTTAAATACCCTGTCGAAGTTGACCGAAGGGGTAAGGTCAAACCCCTTCCAGGGTGTGAAAATTTTCCTGATCTCGGTGGTAGAATTTGTGGCTCTTTCCTTGGAATTCAAGAGAATCTCACCATCTGATAACTTAATCACCACCATCTTACGACCATTAATTGTTAAGATTGTCAGCAGAGAGCTCAATTTTGATGTATACCTATAGCTTTATAGTTTTACTTGTTTCCATCCGAGGATGTAATTTAGCGTAATAATTGTGATTTTGTTTGGTACATAATTTTTTTTGCCACCCAAACTTCTCTAGACATTTAGTCATGTACTGATAAGAAAATATATATACAAGTAGGGCTGTATTGAAAAGTGTTGTACTCTAATAAAATTTTCCAATGTATACCTTTAACTATGAATATTTTGTAAATTGCAATAATAGTTTTGAATTCTATTTAAACATTCAGCAAATCCAACAAGATCAATCTTAATAGTTTGCATGCTAATTGAAGATGATCAAGTTTTCGATGAAATCTAGTACTCCAATGTGACCAAAATTGAAAATTGAAAATTGAAAATTGGTAGATACACAAATAGCAACAAGTAGCTAAGCTCAGGGAATATTTACAAGTTTAGCATGTTTAGTATTTGGGTCAATTTCCACTCGTAGTCCAATCTTAGCTAGTTCAGGAACCTCCACAGTCCCTTGCATCTCCAAATCAGCCACCATCCTCTGATTATCAGCATTTCCTTGTAGTAAATTGCTTGCACACCAGATGCCCCATTCCCTTAAGAAAGAGTTATCTTCATCAAGAACACATTGCTGCAATAGAAGAATAATCCCATCTTTTTCTCTCACTTCATCTTGTACATACTTCCTTCCATAAGAGCAATTTGCAACAACTGCAACAATGTCTCTTCGAAACCCCTTGTATGGACATACCTTTGGTGACTGAGAAGAAAGACCTTGATCCTCACCTGGTTTCATGGATTTCCTAATTGATGATGGTAGCTCAAGTTCACGGAGGAGAGATATGAGCAAGTCCAATAGGCCCCTCGATACCAAGGAATCCACTGCATCCTCTTGAACCTCTTTAGTATTATCAGCAACTGTGGAACTCCCTTGTGCACATACATCTCTCAAGATGTTGAGTGAATATCCGAGGACATCAATGGAAGAAATGCCTGAGGGTAAAATAGACTTTCCCCTGTTGTAAAAGTCAACAGCTTTTACCGCATTTTCTAATATGCCAAGAACAAATACAGCAAACTCGGAACCAATATGAATCTCCTTGAGTCGCTCATTCAAGATTTCTGAGAGGATGCGTAAAAGGAAAGCTTGCTCCGTAGTAAAATTTACCCCTGCATCTTTACTTTCAGCATCGTCTAGATTCATGAATAATGCAGGGAAATGAGATTCCTCCAAACAAATTCTTGAAAGAATTATCTTTACCCAATCTTCTCCGTAACCAACTGGTTGAGATGTTGAAAGAAAACACCAATTAGACTCTAAACATGAAATTTTTTTTGGGAAATGTTGAATAATGAGTGATTACCTTGTGAAGCTGTCTGAATGATTTCTGCCATGATAGGCATTCCTGAATTGCTACAAAGTTCAGAGAACTTTTCAATGGCTCCATCGCTGCAAGTGTAAATAATCATACACAAAGGATCACAAGTTTCCCTCTTGCGAATTCTTGCAATTTTGAGAAACAAATCAGGGAAAAATTGGCACCATATCGCAAACTGATGCTTCTCCCCGGCCAGTGAAACATTTGCTACTACCTGTAAGGCTGCACGTATAAGTCCACAAACCCGATCATCATCATCAAACCCCGTGGCATTGATTGCATTTGAAATGACTTTAATGCCATTATGCTCAATGAACAAGTCCTGGTTCACTTGCTCTCCTGCACAAAGGTTTCTTAGGAGTCTAAGAGCCAATAAGAGAAAATGATGCGCCGGTGGATGACAGAGTGACCGTACTAACTGGAGTACAGTTGGGAGTATATGCTTCGATGCAAGATCTGATCGGCCATTCTCAGTTCTTGAAACTCCTATAAGACTTTGCAGGGCTTCATTCAATGTAGATGAATTTGAAGCCTTCAACAAAAGATGCAGGATATCTTCTGGAATGTATAGTTCCCCGGATAGTGCAGCATCCATTTTACTACACAAATTTCCAACTTTTTTATAAAAATTTGCTCGAATTCAACCAGCTAAAAACCCATCTCATCATCTCATACAGAAATTTAAAAAATTATTTGCTAAATTATGGAGAAATATATTATTTTATTTGATTGTCTTGTTGGCATACGGTCTCTATTTATATTACAAACTATATATTCTACTCTTCATAGAATCATAGGTTTCTCATATCATATCATATCATATCATACCACTCTATTTCATATAATATTCTATCCTCTCATTATCCTCAACATTATTCTATAATTTTACAGAAAATATCAACCATCACCGAATCATATTAAAAAGGAGGATACGATTTCAAGTAGAATTTCTCATGAAATTACCAACCATTATATTTAGGGGCACTAAGATATCCATAAACCAATAAAACATCTAATTCATAAAAATAACAATGTGGACATGAACATACTGAAATTGAATGAGAAATAGCTCGATCAAGTATAAAACTATCTAATTTGAGTATCTTAATTTTAAAAACCTGGAATAAAAAAATAAGAACCAACATACAGATTTAATTTCAGGACTTCAATTTAAAACCTAAAATCCTAATACAAAAATCGGTTTAGATTAAAGGTTCTAGAAGATAACCAAAGTTACCTTTCAAAAGAAACACCGTAGTTGGAGATGCCTGAAGCCGGCAAGATTGTGGCTAATGGTGGTGGTTGGGTTTAGCTGGCAGGAGAAAGGGGAAGGGGAAGGGGAAGGGGAAGGTTTGAGAATTGAGAGAGTGAATGGAAGTACGGTGGACGAGGATATGATTATGGGCCTTGGCCCATATGATTATCGTCAATGTCGAAGTAAGAAAATAAGCCCAATATCAAAGTAAGAAAATAAGCCGTTGTTACCTACTCCTTCCGTCCCCGGAAAATTTGTATCGGTTTGACCGGCACATAATTTAAGGCAATTTAATTAACTTATTACTTGATTATATTATGTGGTAATTGATATTGATTTTTTATTTTTAATATAGTTAGTAGGAAAAGTGTCAACGTTTTAAGGGTGGTGGAGGGTGGGGGTGAATTTTTTAAATGGTTTTTTAAATGTTAGGAATACAAGTGGGACATTAGGTAAGTGAGAGAAACAATATAAATTAGAAAAATATGTCATTTATAGAAATAGTGCAAGTATTATGGGACGGTTTTATAAGGAAAGCGGAGGGAGTATTTTGGTATGTTTCTACTACGTACCTCTTTTCTTAAATGTTCTTTACACTTACTATTTGCACGGTAATTAAGAAACTTTGGTGAATATGTAATGGTGGGGTGACAAATGAAAAAAATGAGTGGATATAAGTTGTCCAACAATGTGAGTGGATGAAAATTAATACTCCGTATTAAAGTATTGTGAGTGGGTAAGTATTGGTGGATTCCCATCATCCCATGATAAAATATTGCAAGTTGTAGGTTGTAGTGGGCCAAATGAGGGTATAAATGTAAAATTTATATGTTAAAAATGGAAATAAAGTAGAGTGTAAAAATTTTTCAGGAACACACTAAAACGGAAATCGTAAAGAACGATCTTACACAAAAGGCCGTTTTGGTGTCATATAAATTAAGCAATGAAGCCAATTAGTTAAACAATTGAACAAATTAGATAATCAATGGAATTGATTAGTTAAGCATTGGAACTAATTAGTTAAGCACGAGAATCAATTAATAAACAATGAAAACAATTAAGCAATTAAAACGATCTTTTCGATAAGGCGGTCTTACACAAAAATTGCCGAAAGAAATTTTAGGAGCAGAGGTACTACTTGATAACATAGTTGTTTTGACATATCAATCTTACATATTTGATTGCAAATAATAAGATAATTCCCTTCTAACTTTTCTATTAAAAAAGAAAACGAAATAATTGTTTTTAATGCATTAATCTTTTTTAAGTTTCCATCAACTCTTTAATCTATTTATCTTCATTTTAACCCTTCCAAATAATTACATTTCATTGAATTTGCATTAGTTTTGCTTTTTAAATGAAATGAATGCGAAAAAGAAAATGATACATGCGGTATCATTTAGACTCTTTTTGTTTCAACAGTTTCATGTAAAACACTTTTTAAGAGAAAATTGTATAATGACTTTCCTTTGCCAGAAAAGTTATAGAGACAAAAGAAAAAGTGGAGAGGATTTGATGATGGATGGGTGAGAGGAGAGAAAAAGAAACTTTAGGGACTAGAGAGGAAAATACGACATTCATTCCTTTAAAAAAAAATGATTTTCAGCTTGAAAATTTTGTTTTTCACCTTTGACAAGACAGAAAATGTGAGAAAATATTTCCCGACAAAATGCTAGTTTTGCTCTTTAAACGAAAATGTTATACTATGTAATTACTTCAAGGAAGTATTTTATTTTTTGAAGGTAAAAATTAGTTCATTGATAAAATAGTCATACGACATGCACAATAGAAATCAAAACTAACAAATACAAAACAATTTGGATCAAATAAAATTCTAATCCGGCAAAACCACGATCGTTGTAGATGAGATCTGACAATGATGAATACCCTCTTTGGTCTTTCGATCTGTTGTAGCTTTGGTATTGAATTAAATCTGATTCAATTGATTGTATACGGAAGAATGACATCTTTTGTAACCCCGCATAAATCTTCATCAATAAATTAACTTTTCCTGCGAAATTAAAAACATGGCCCCAAACTCTCACAAGGAGAGAGATAAAACCCAATAAATGGGTACGTATAACCCAATAAATAGGTAAAAAAGATCTTCAATAGGGAGAGAATGGAGTCTTTATTCCGAACATGAAATCAAAAGCTATGAAAAACTTACTTCAAGGAAGTAGAAAGTATAGAAATCACTCATTATTGATAAATCATTACAGCTTGAATATTTGTCATATGTCGCTTGAATCACAAATAGAACATACAGGCGAAGAGAGGCGGAAGAGCCAACTTTTCTTACACGGAAAAAAAAAATTGATACAAAAAAACTAGATCGTCATAAGAACAATGGCACTAGCCTTCATCTTCAACAACACTATGACCCGGACATGTAAGTATACCGTGTCTGGGCTCCGAAAATAAGCTCGACTAGTTTTTCTGCACAAGGTTGAAAATTATAACGCATATTAGAAACTGCTCAAAAATCACTGCAGAAATAGTTCACACTTACAATGATTTTCTTCCTGAATTCTCCGTCCCACTTACTAAAGTCCCAATTCTCTTAGGATTGCAGGAGAAAGAAAGTATTTTCGAGAAAAAAATATTCATGTGATAAAATTAAGGTCGAAAGGGGGTGAAACAGAAAATATCATATCATACCTGTAAGTAATCCAATAACAGGGATAGGTTCCAACACCTTCTGAGTACTTTCAAGCCTTCGCCTGTAGACATAAAACAAGCACAAACTGCTTAAATACATAGTCATAACTTTCAAAGAAAATTCAAGAACATTACTATATTGACTAAACACTGGGACCTGGTATAAGTGCAAAAGAATGGGTCTCTCATAATATACAGTGCCCACAACACTTTCCGCCTTCTTAGCTGCAATCCAACACACAACAATATTCAAAAATCAAAACTAAGAAAATGATTTCATGCTTACGAACTTCCAGAAATAGGTTGGTTAATTACTGATTGCGGGTATGAATATGATAAAATAAAGCACAAGTTATGACCTCATCCTTTTCAGCTACAGAAAGATGAACCTCTTTCTGTGCATTTGTCCCTTCCTTTGATTTTGTTGCTAGTGAGCTAGCACTTGAACCAACAAGATCCACGGCAAGTGAAATGAACCATGGTATCCACGAACGTGTCCCGTATTTTCTGATAAACAATACATAAATGAGTGGCCTTAAGATAAATAGTGTCTCCCCCATCAGAAACAAGCCCCCACGAAGACCCTTCTCATATAATATTGATGAAAGTGTTTGCCTTTCAATCGCCAAATCTGTAAAAACACAACACTGGAATGATTGCTCATTTTTTAAGAAATGAAATGATAATGACCAAGTTTATAGTTCCAGATCGGTAATTACTCGGACTGTCTGTGATAGCTCCTGGCTGTTGGGTCCTTCTAAGCCATGTTGGATCATAAACCATCCTAGCATTTTCGCCAAACCTATTCAATGCAGCAAGTGCCTTTCCTTCACGGTTCCATGGATTTTGTTCATAATGATTATTGAGGTATGCAGGCCTCTGATCTCCACCAGGTTTCGCCAAATCTCCAAGATGGTTATGGGGATTAGAAGGATTTTCGATGTTTGGTGTTTCACCGCCATGTAAAAGCATCTTGTAGCCAGTATCTCGAAACAATGCTAACCTCAGCAAAGCCCTAAAGCAAGCAGCACACAAGATATTAACCTTGTATAACAAAATGAATTAGGATTATGCAAATACGGAAGAGGAAGAGCTGCAAATAGAGCTTACTTAGAGGCCTCTGTAACTAAGATAAAGTTCCACTTTTTGTCATCTCCATACAACTGTTGTGCCACAACTTCTACCAATGTCTCTACTTCCTTCAAAGCAGATATACACAATGAAAAAGGAAATGATGATGATGATGTGGGAAGCCGCCATTGTGTTGGTGTTGGTGTTGTCTCAATTATATATTCATTGATTGCTGTAAGTATGCCCAATATCGAAGTGACTGTATGAAAATAAATAAATATAAATCTCATCAGAATACCCCTTGATTAGCAAAAGGCAGCAAGGAGTGTAAAACTAAAACCACACCAAAGCAATTGGTAAAAGCTAGTGAGAAGAACTTAAAGGTTACCAAAGTTTCACAAAACCTGCTTCTGGCCCAATTTCTGAAGCAGAAAAGCGTTCAGGAAGAAGCCATGTCAATCCCTAGACAAGAATGAAGAAGAAAGCTGTCAAAAAACAGACAACCAACTACAGTATCCGATATCCCTTGTACTTGATTACATAATAGATCTGTTAGAATCTACACAATTTTGAAAAGATAAATAAAGGGAAGATGAGGAAATGAGAATAGTTCCAAATGCCGGACAAATTTGGCCTGTATTAGCCAGCCAACATCATGTCTCCTCATAACTCAAAATAAAGATTAACTTATATATCCACGAATACTGAAAGCAACAAGTCGACAGGAGAAATAATTTTTTTTTAAATAAAATAAAATTATATGGTTAACTCACAATGACTGCAAGGGTAATACTATTAACTAAAACGAGTACAGTCAGATTCAGGCGATCCCTAGATATTCCTAGTTGAAGCTAAAGATCTGGAATCCACGAAGATTAAGAGATCCTATAAGGCTATACACATGCAACACGGAATTGTGAGCTGCATACAAATTTTACTCACTGAAAGTCAGTCCATGAAAGATTAAGAGATCCTATAAGGCTATAACATATGCAACACGGAATTGTGAGCTGCATACAAATTACAGTCACTAAAAGTCTGAAACTCTGAAAGTATCTGGGAATGAGAGCAGAAGCAGAACGTAAGCAGAAATATAACTTTTCCAGTGGTTCATACTTCAAAAGTGAGAGACTTTGCACAGCATAGACACAATCTATCAAATACATGTTTATGCAAGTGCAGCATAGAGCAATGGAAGAATACATTTTGTGCAAGATAATAGGAGATGATAAATCAAACACTAAAGTAAGACAAGTATGGAGTAGTATAGGAGTGAATAATAGGGACTGAGAATCTGCGATTATTAAATTCTTTTGTGATTTAGGAGTTACACATAAGTTGATTAATTATAAGAAGCTAGTATGGTGAGACAAAAAGTAAAAAAGTGTTCATTCTGAGATTAAATACACAATTTGTGCTTTCTATCCAGTGCTCCATCAGGCCCTAGACTTATCACATCTTATACATTCTTTTTTGACAGGTTCTTCTATGTTTGTACTTAAGTAACTCTCTTCAACTTAAACCACCCAGTGCAACAATTATCATTCCTCTCCACATCAATCTACCATATTCGTTGTGTGTCAATAATTTGGTGTCCCTCATCAGAAGCCAACAAGAATTATTGAGTTAAGGGTATAAGTTAAGCATAGATTACATTGTTTAACAAGGAAAAGTAGATCGTAGTACACCAAAAATCACTATACTTCACAGATAAGCAGGCTTGGAAGCTCAATAAATGCAACAAATTCCACCAGCATCACTACTTGCAAAAAGTTTCATGTTTGTCAATGTTGCTAAAATGTTTGCAATACAAGACCTGTTTGTGGAGGACTCTTCCAATACTAAAATATTGATTACTATCCGCAATACCCATACTAATTATACATCTAATTATCTCCTAAACTCAAACATCCACAGGTGATAGAGAAAATAAGGACTCAAGATTCAAGTCTCAAGAGCACCAAATTGCACACAAGCTACTCGATGTCGTAAGTCTCGTAACTGTTACTCCTATATAGCTTATGCAGAGATGATAATACTCAGAATAAGTTGATGACGCCCAGAAACGCTACCACACTCACCCACAAAAATCAACACTTCTGATTATAGTGCTCAAGCGTACCCAATTCATAAAACTTCACCAACCATAGCAAGTTAATTCAAGATACCCAATTTACAAATAAAACAAGATATGCCTATCAAAATTCATAGAACTAATTAAATGATCCAACAAATTTCTGAAAAATTGTCAATAGAAGCACCATGAATAAGAGAAACAGACCATAAAATCTCAATTAAGACCAACGCACAAACCAATAAGAATAATCACACACAAAAAAATCCTCTATATTCAGCTAAACTATGCTGAAATTGGAAAACGCATGATCCCAAGTTCCCAATTCCTAATTTTTTGAGATTCCAATAATTTTGCAGAAAGAAAAGACTTACATTAGCAAGAGACTCCAAGGAGTGAACATAGTCCTTGTTTTGGCGAACCCAATTCTTGTAAGCCTCCATATTTACCAGATCATAGAATTCAAATGACCTACAAAATTGAATTTGGAAGAAATTGAGGATGAAACCCTAACTCGGACTAGTCACCCAACATTTAGGATTACTGTAATCCAAAGAGTCAAAGACTATTATAACTGTGCAAATTTAAATTTTGTCTCATACCCAGAAAGGCAGAAACCTACCAATCTAAAATTAATGTAATATTAATTTTTATCTTGTTTTATTTTATTTTTGAAAAAGGAGAAACACATAAAGTTATTTTTTATCTTATCTTACAAAAATAAAATAAGAAAATTTACTATTTATTAGAGTAAATATCTTGATTATTCTAAATTTGTTGATTTATGGCAGAACATAATTTGTTGTACGGTTAGCTTCCTGATACACATAACGTGTAAATTCTTCAAAGTGAGTCAGTAGATGCTTAACAATAACATCATCTTGTTTAACCTTTCAGAGATATTGTACTTTAATCCGTTAAATATTTGGTAATTTTCGTGTAAGATCGCCTTGTCGAAAATATCACTTTCATGGCAGCCTTGTTGGCGCACGTGCTGACATCAATATTTTTATTAAAAAAAATTATAATTTTTTAAAAAAGTAAAAACAAAAGTTTTCAAAAATGAAGAATTTTTTTTTTAAAAATTATATTATTTGTTGGTACTAACTATACGTAATAAAATCATAACTAATTGAATAACAAAATAGTTAAGATATAAAGACAAATACGGAGTAGTTAAACTTATGAGTCGGATAGTTATGATTTTTAAACAAACATATTACTATTAACTAAAACTCATAAAATCTTAACTAATTGGTTTTATTGTTTAACTAATTAGTTTCAGTTTTTTTACTAATTGATTATGTTGCTTAACTAATTGTTTATGTTGCTTAACTAATTGGTTTTGTGCTTAACTAGTAGGTTAATTTCGTTGCTTAACTAATTGAACTTCTGGCTTAACTAATTGAATTTCAGGCTTAACTAATTGGTTCAAGTTCTTAACTAATTGGTTTCATTGCTTAATTAACTAATTAGTTCCAGTGCTTAACTAATTGGTTTAATTACTTAACTAATTGGTTCCATTGCTTAACCAATTTGTTCCATTATTTAAGTAACTAGATTTTAAGCTCGTTCAATGAACGGACAATTATATAGTGATTGTTAATCTGTCTTTTAAAAGTGCTAATTTTATTGAGGGCTTGTGATTCTAGTGGGAATATATGATTTATATATGGTTGAAATTTAAAATTTGAAAAAATATATAAAATAGATGGTTAATTAATATTGAGTAGAGTAAAATGAAGTGGAAGAGGTTGAATGAACACATAAACTAAATGGTGAATTGAACACATAAACTAAACTTATGGATGAAGAGGTATAAAAGGAAAATGAAGAGGTATAAAAGGAAAATGAAGTATAAAATGAACACATAAACTTATGGATGATATATGGGATGACACGTGTCATCTAATCGTTTATGGTTTTTCTTTTTATAGAGCAAGTATAGATTGTTTTCATTGCTTAACTAATTGAATTTCCGGCTTAACTAATCGAATTTCAGGCTTAACAAAAACTTTCTTTGTATATGTAAACTTATTGGTTTCACTACTTAACTAATCTATATCTATAAGTTTTATCCAACAACACAACTTATGACTCTAACACAATTAAAAAAGAGAAAAGTTGTTCTTTTGATGAATAAAAATTTAATGCCTAGATTTACCTATTTGAATAACAATTTATGATAACACTGTCTTTTCTTAATTTTTATTCTTTACTAACGAAATCATATATCTTTTCTAGAAAATTATTTAGATCAAACATAATACCATTAAATTAACAAAGAAAAGAATATGAAAAAAATTTGCGCTTTCTTTCAGCTAATCAAATGCATTTTCCCCCTCTAATAGGTATTGACTTTATAACTGAATAAACAATTGCAACTTATGGAGCAACAAATTTCTAAATTTGTAAGTAAAGTAGTACAAAAAATAAAGTTTTACACAATAGAGAAAATTACTCAAAATTTTAGTTTACCAATTGTTGGTTAACCAAATTTATTTTTTAATTGCATATAGAATGAAATTAATATTATTCTCAAATTGCATATATAAAAAATTTATAAAAAAACCAAACTATATGCAACACTTTGGGGCATCGCACTTCGTAGTGGTTAGTTGTTACGTAGTATCTTTTAGCTTTTACGAAATACTCCATGCGTTTAGAAATAATGGGGACGATTTACATAAGTAGGTGTTTCAAAATAATATGACACTCTAATTTGTTCTATTTAGGGCAAATAACCCACCATATTTAATGCTTTCACTCACTTCTTTTTCCCACTTTACGTACAACCATTGCACTCAATAATATTCTGTTTTTATTCATAACTTTTCACTCAACCTATTTTTATATTTTATTCTTAATTTTACACCACTTCATTCAACCATTTTTTTATATTATTCTTTTCTTACTACATTCCACTTTTACCATACTTATTCCTTACTTTTCAATCATTTATCTTAATTGTTGTGAATTTATAAGTGTTGTTATTAGTTCGAAACAGATGGAGTAGTTGGTTACATACTTACATTAGCTAGTTTAATTAGGTGGTTGTATAAGATTATTTAACTAGCTAGTTGTATAAGATTATTTTACTAGCTAGCAGGCCCGGTGACATGACTGTGCATCCCTCCCAACAGCACAGTGCCACCACAAAATTGGGGACTCAAATTTTCACAAATTTATATTGTATATAAATTTTTTATTCAGTTAAGTTGTATCTGATTATGGTTTGGCAGGATGGCACAATTATCAACTCATTGCTCATTGCACAGAGGTCAGAAGTTCAATTCTCAATAGGCTCATTTTTAATTGTTTTTTTTTTTTTTGTAAATCATTACCATTCCGGACTTATTAACCATATAATTTCCCCATTAATTTTGTCTACCTCCATCAAGCGTCAATACCAACACAATTACTTCATTTTTTATAGATCAATATACGAACATAGAGTAAAGCAAATGCAAATGTCAAAGTCCATTTAATTCAATTTCCAATTACTAAGTGCGGTAACTTTTGTGTAAGACCGCTGTTCCGGGTGTGGAATGAGAACAGCTGACTGTGGGATACTGGATTCCTGTCGAGATTGCCGGTTGATATCTGCACAACAGAATGGATTAACTAGCCTCGGGGGTGGTTCGAGGATCCCCCCTCCGATGCTTAAGTAAGATTACTGAGAGATTAAGAGATGATTAGGGAGTAAGAAAGAAGTGTGTTTAAGTGTTTTTGTACCCCATAGCAATAAATGAGGTGCTCCTTATATAGACCAATCCAAGGGTACGATCTGGTAGGTCCCTTGTGGTTAGATAGCGACCTGTTGATAGTGACCCTTGGTTGGTTGTCTTCATGATAATGCCGGTAGGTTGTCTTGCAAATAACGCCGGTAGAGGATATTTACCTAAGATGACCAGATTACCTGCAGGTTAAGTTTACATACGGGGAGTTCTGCCGGTACCAGGTGGTGCCGGTAGGACACCCCGTACAACTAGCCCCCTCAGAGTAAGCGCATATATGACAATTGTTGCGCTTGCTCTGAGTTTAATGGGACAAAATAAGTATTATTTTGATACCTGGTGGTACAACTAGCCCCCTCAGAGTGAAGCGCGGGCGCTGACTGTGTTGCGAGTATTTCTGAGAAAAGACCGCGAATCAGTTTGGCGACTGCCTTCTCTCTGAATGAAGAGATCCGTTGCTAGGTCCTTTGGAAAAAAGATTTTGACAACTAGCCCATTTGAAAAAAGATTTTGATGACTAGTCCCCTTGTAAAAGGTTTGGATGACTAGCCCCCTTGAAAAAGGTTTGGACGACTAGCCCCCATGAAAAAGGTATGGACGACTAGCCCCCTTGAAAAAAGATTTGGACGACTAGCCCCCTTGAAAAAGGTTTTGATGACTAGCCCCCTTGAAAAAAGATTTGGACGACTAGCCCCCTTGAAAAAGGTTTGGACTACTAGCTCCCTTGAAAAAAGATTTGGACGACTAGCCCCCTTGAAAAAGGTTTGGACGACTAGCCCCCTTGAAAAAAGATTTGGACGACTAGCCCCCTTGAAAAAGGTTTTGATGACTAGCCCCCTTGAAAAAAGATTTGGACGACTAGCCCCCTTGAAAAAGGTTTGGACGACTAGCTCCCTTGAAAAAAGGTTTTGATGACTAGCCCCCTTGAAGATGCTGTGGGTGACTAGGCATTATTTTGAATTTTCGTCGTGCAAGTGGCGGGAGATTGTTACCCACGTTCTCCCACGTGGCCTTCATCCCGAGCGTTATTTGGTGCGCTTAATCTGGGTCGTTGATTCTGAATGTAACTGACCTTTTAACTGCTTGACTTACGGGTCGTGACGTTTTGCATACCCCCCTTTGACCAATAAAAGGACTTAACCTCTTCGAGATTTTTCAGTTCATCCACTTTTTTCTTGAACTTCCGAACTTTCTCTCTCTCTTCCCCTGGGTTTTTCGCTGAACTTTGTTGCTGTTTGATTCTCAAGCTTTTGCTGTTGTTGTGGTTTGAATTTTCCAAGGTTTATTAGCCTCCCTTTTCGTTGTTACCGAATTTCGGGTTTTTCTTCCTCTCTTATTTTTGTGCTTGATTTTCTTTCGTTTCTGTGTTTTTTGTAGGTTCTCCCTGTTTTTCTCTTTCGCGTGCTTCATTTGTATTTCAAACTCCAGAAAAAACAGTAGGTACCCACCCCTCTATTTTGCTACTCTTTGCTATACATATATTTTTGTTTTTGCATTTCTGTGGTGTCAAATTTTTTCTTGTTTTTAATTATCCGCCGCCTTAAAAACAAAATGACCAAAAATGTGGGTGGGGACAACCCTTCTTCTCAGCCTTCTGGGTTTACCGGTTGGAGTGTTCCTCAAGAGAGTAATTGTAGTTGGGCCCGGGAGGAGCCGTGCTCTCAATCTAATTTAAGACGGACTGCCATTCGTGAGGTTTATGACGAGGGTTTGAATCAGGCTGAGAGAGAGCGTTGTTATGCCCTACATCATCTGCGGGCTCGAATGATACGGGAAATGAGGTCTCGCGAGCATCCTATTCCGGCTTCTGAGCCTGCTTTAGATGTTTCTCCCCTTTCGGTGCGGTATTATATTCGTGATTACCGGGAATTCTTGAATTCCACCGGCAGTGGCCACGGGCAGTATGGAACTAATACTGGCAACTTCGGTGTTTCTTTTGGTCAGGCTGATAGGATGGCTTCCGAACAACCGGCTAGCACTAGTGGCCGCCGCCCTGGTAAAGAGCCTGTTAATGATGATATTGATATGGCTACCGGCGAATACTCCGATGGTGATTCCATCTTTGAGGATTCCGCCGGCAAGGATGTTGATGCTCATGGGGGTGATGATGGTGAAGATGCTGGCGTTTCTGGTAGGGATGACGCAGACATTGGAGACGACGGTATTGGTTCAGATGATGACGATCCGGCCGACGTGATAGTCGCTGAAGTTCTTGCGGATGAGGCTAAAGAACAGCCTTATTTTACCGACGACTCCACGGATGTTCATAGGAAAGAAGAACTCCCTCCTTTAAAAAGTCTTCCTCGTACAACCGCGATTTTGACGTCTTGGCGCGATCTGATCATAAAGAAGAATCATGTGGTTCATGGAGGGACTTTTCTTGGATTGCCGGCTGAGTATAAGCTGGTAGTGCCGGATGAAGGTGCAACTATATTCGACTGTCCTCCCGGCCATATTGCTGTGTATGCGAAGCATTTCGATTTTGGGCTTCGCTTTCCTCTGCACCCCTTTGTTGAGAAAATATTCCGGGCTTGGAACGTCTGCTTGGCCCAAGTTACCCCTACTACCATCAGAACTGTTATCTCATATGTGTGGTTGTGTTTGTTTAAACAATGGCCGCTGACGTTGAATTTGTTCAAGCGGCTGTTATGGTTGAAGAAGGATGGAGAGACGGGGTGGATGTCGGCGTATAGCGCAACGAAGAGAAAGACTGTGCATCCTCCTTTGTCGAGCTGTAAAGATTGGCAGGATCGCTTTTACTTCGTTCAAGTTCCTGACGGCTTTTTGCTCCGGCGGACATTTTCTAAACCCCGGCCTCGAATGGAGCAGTATGACCAACGTGGTTTGGGCCGGCGGGAGAGAAAGGCTTTTGATTATTTGGCGTGTGACATTTTAGATGTCGGCCTCAGCAAAAAACAGGCTGTTAATCGAAATTGGCTCCCTAATGCCTATTATATTTTGGGTAATCAGCCCTTGTCCGCTGTCGGCCTTTGCAACACCCACTGCTTTGGTAAACATATTTTCAGCCGAATGGGATGTACTTATTATTGCTATTTATAGCTTTGTGTATTGCATAAGTTTTTTGCCGGTTTTAATTGAGTCGTTGTCTTTGCAGGTACTAGAACATTGGATAGAGAAATTCTCGGATTTGACGAGAATTGGAGACCTGTGTGTACGCAGCCTCCGCCGCCTAAGGGAAAGTACGACACCATATCAACGTATTGATATATGCGTTTTATATAGAGTTTTTACCCCCGTCCCTTAGTACTTTTTTATCTCAAATGAGCTCTTCGGAGCGATTTTAATACTAATGTGCTCCTTGTAGTGTGTTTGTAGTTTCAGGTTCATCATTGTAGGAATTAGCATATTTTTGTGCATTTCCTACTCGTTTGAATCAATACAAGAGATTATATACTTTCGAGAGCGCAAACATTGAGTTGGAAAATTTTCATGCAAAGCGAATAGTGAAAGAAGTAGAAAACTGAATGTCGTCCACTCTTTTGATCATAACTCGAGTTATACAACTCCAAATGCAGCGATTCAAATTGGGTTGGATTCTAGACTTCAAGAGCTTTCCAACGAGTGGTCACTCGCCTAATTCCTACTTATAACAAAGGAGATATGGTGTTTTTAAGATAGAGGATCGTGCAGTTTCAACACGCACCCGATCGGGCGGGCTTTGCCCGATCCGGATCGGGCGGTTATTCTGGGCGCTGTTCTGGGCATTTTGCAACCGCCCGATCGGGCGGAATTTTGCCCGATCGGGCCGACTATCGAGCACATCGCCCGATCGGGCGAAGCGTCGCCCGATCAGGCCACGCCAACCTCCAGCGTATTTCGCGAGATTTTATTTCCGATTTTGGGCTCTATTTTGGGCAAACTATAAATACTAGCCCCTTATATTTTTAGTGACATCTTTTATTCTAGTTTTCTAATTACTTAGTCTATTTTAGTTCTCTCTATTTTCTCCAAACACTTAGTTTTAATTTTAATCAAAGATTCAAGCTTTATTATTCCATTGTTCTTCAAGTCGGTATTGTTTCTTGCTTTAATTTATCTTATTGCTTGATCATGTTTTCTATTATGTTAATTGCTTTGTTATTTATTATCATGAGTGAGTAGTTTAATTTCTAGGGTTTAGGGGATCCATGAATGCATGATTGGGATTATATGTGGACTTGATTAATTGATTGATTGATTATAATTTCTATAGCTTATTATTATTGCTCGTCAATTCTGTTCGGCCGGACTATTTTGATTTGAGTTTGATTAACCTTAGATTATGCGCCGAGAGGTATAAATATGATGTTTTTTGGTCTGTGGCTATTAGATAGGAATTATTTCTAGTACGTAGCGAGAGCCCGCTAGTTGTTCTATCCTAAGGAATTCATAAGATTCGAGAGATGCATGTTTTCCTAATTATGATTGTTCATTGATTGTTATTGTCCGTTGTCCAATCCTGCTCTGCATTTATGGTGAACCATTGCCCTAGATTCCTTTAATATTGTTATTTTCCGATTTGATTATTTGCTTTAGTTTAATATACAAACCAATCCAACTCTTTGTTACCAGTAGTCTAGATTAGTTAATTAATAGTAGAAAGAACATTGTTTCCCTGTGGATACGATCCCTGCTTCCCTTACTATATTTTTAGTTGGTGAACGTTAGGTTTATCTTTGATAGGAGTGCGATTTAGCCTGTCAAAATTTGGCGTCGTTGCCGGGGAAACGGTTTAATTTTCCGCTACTAATTTTATGATCTAGATTATTTTCTTGAGTCTCATAGAACTTCCTGTTCTTTGAGACCATGTATATATTTTATTTTCTTTAGTTTATTTTTTTTATTATTATTTTTTTAAATTTTTTTTAATTTTTTTTTCCCCTGAAAAAAATGGATTATTATTCTTTCCCTCAATTCTTAAATGAGCCTTTTTGGGTGTATTTCGATAGGCTAAATGATTTTATTGGTTACCACAATTTTAATCTTTGGGATTCTTGTGGTTTTGCTTATGGTGGTTTAAATGAGTATACAAGGAATGTGATAGAAAGTAGATTTAATGGTGATTTTCGAGCCTTGTCTTTGGATGATATGTGGGATTACTATATGTGGTTTGCAAGGGATTTGTATGAGCGTGAAATGGCGATTCATGTTACATGTGCTAATCCAAATTATGAGCATAATCTACATGTTTCTACCCCCTCTCCCTTGAATGCTTGTTATAATGAGGTGCATTCTAATGTTTATGATAATCATGTATATTCTAACGACTTATCTAACCCTTGCATGGATATCAATGTTTTGCCTCATGATTCCACTGTTGCTTCTCCCGTGTATTATTGTGAACCCTTGCTCAATCCTGTTCAACCCGAATCAGAAAGCAGAGATAGCTTCTTAGAGGAATTAAGAAGATTAAACTCTGAGATTGAGATTCAGTGTACTAGATCTCAAGAGGCTACTAATGAGATTATTAAAGCTAGTAAGGCTACTCTTGAGAGATTTAGAAAAGTTCAAGAAATTATTGAAAATAATGATTCGAGTTGTGTTGGGGATGGGGTTCAACTGAGTGAACCCATAGGCAACCAAGAGTGGGAGGAGCTTATATCAGAGGCTGAGGATGAGTGGGAGGATGATGATTTGACTGTTGGATCAATGGATGAAGGATTTGTTGAAACTGAAAAGCCATATGTCATAGAGCAAGTCCATGAGGAAGTTGAAGTTGATAAAACCCTTGTTGTTGTGTCAACCCCTACCCCTCATATTCCAAGTCCAAGAAGGGTTATTCTTAGCCCCGTTTACACCGTCTCACTCCCCTTCTCTTTCCCCATAAAACCTTTACTTGAGGATCTTCCTCCTCCCCATGAAAATCAAAAGCCCAATGACCCAATAGAGTATGTTCCTCTTTGTGAATCTTTTGCAGGTACTTACAATACTTACAAAGAAGAGGTGGATGCTTTGCAGAGAGCTCTATATGGTGAAGAGCCTATCCACCATGAATTCCAAAACACAGAGAGAGCTATTTCATTGATCATTGAGGTTGAAGAATCAATAGTCCGTAAAAACAACTTCCATAAGGAGAGTATGCCTACTTGCTCTTTTCCTTCCTTTTCTTATTCTTCTTTTATTGTTGTTTTTTCTTTTTGTTCTTCTTCCTTTAGGCATCCTACTCCTTACTGGCATAGAGTTCATTCGGACTTTATGCAAATGTTGTTGTTGATTATCGTGCATGTCTTGTTGCACGAAAGTTGTGCGAGTGCGCATGACAAGCTTCTGCGCTCTTTCGTTGGTTATTTACTAACCAATCTCTTTGTGGGAGGCACGATTTGATGATGCTGAGACCCGAAAGGCCGAAAGCTCGGTGAACGGTGGGCACCGTATTCATGATCGGGGTCGTGGTCTGTCACTTCCCGCGCCACATAGCTCATCCAAGGCAATTGATTCGACACCAGATGGCACCATCTTTGGTGCCCCCATTCGATGAGTTGTCGTGGCTCTCATCCCCTTCCTTTCTTTGTCTGTACATAAACTAAGATTGTGTAATGGGGACATTGCATCAATCTAATAGGAGATGAGTATTTCACTATCCATTTATTGCTTTTCGTAGTGTATTTTTCGCTTTTGTTTGTGTGTTTTAGTATAATTTTTGAGCAAGTGTGTGTTTCATTGTAGTTTTTGGTGTTAGAGAGGTGATAAGAGGGTATTTTACGGTTTGGACGTTTAATGCTGTGCAGGTCTAAGGCTCCAAGTTCGAAAAAGTTGAATCCAAGCTGAAACGGAGTAGTCTGCGTTTTGCCCAATCCGGATCGGGCGAGGAGCGCCCGATCGGGCGCGTGTCGATTCAAGGAAAATGTTGGAAAATCGCCCGAACGGGCGACGGTTGCCCGATCCACACAAAAGGCGAGTGAAATGCCCGATCGGGCGAAATTCCGCCCGATCGGGCGGTTGATGATGACGTCGTAGAAAGGTCAAGGAAGGATTCTGGGCTGAGAAAAGTCAATAAAACAAGGCATTGCATTTCGCCCGATCCGGATCGGGCGAGGTGAGCCCGATCGGGCGCGTACGGATCAGAAGAAAAGGATCGCAAACCGCCCGATCGGGCGGAATGTCGCCCGATCGGGCGAGATGCGATTTCAGCGACAAGTACACGGTTTCTTCTTTCTTTCTTCACTTCTTCTTCATCTTCAACCTAACTCTCTCTCTCTCCCTCCATTAAACCCCAACCTCAAAAAAAAAAAAAACTTCCAACCACCATATCTCCCTCAATTCTCCACCAAATTCAACAAAATTTTCATCAAAATCATCTCCTCATCATCCTCTACAACCTACACCTAATCGATTTAAGTTTTCACTCATCCCCACAAAATCCCCAAATTCACCCAAAAAACTCAAAAAACTCAAAAATTCAGATTTTTCATCAATGGCAAATAGACCACAAAGAAAATGCACGAGGGTACCAAGAAATCAACATGAGGCTTCCACAAGCCGAGCTCGGGAACCGACACCACCACCTCCACCACCGCAATTCGAGCCCGACACGGATTTTCCGGATGTCATCTTTATTACGGAGGAGCAACGAGCACGATTCATGCACCTCAAATTGAGGGAGGTAATCCCTACTCGCTTTATATGTCAAAAATCATTGCATGAAATGGGAATTGAGCGTGATGTAAAACGTGTTTTTGTTGGTGTTGGTATGAGTAGCATGTATGGTATGCTCCGTCTCACATTTAGGCGGTTGACTCTAGAATTTTTGAGTAGTTTTAATATTCGTAGGGATGGTTATCGAACCGTGTCATCGGTTCAATTTCGTGTCATGAACAGAACCTACACCATGAGCTTATCTGATTTTGGTAGAATTTTTGGATTGTCTACCACATATAGTAGGAAACCCAAGGAGACTCACAATAACTGTACCATGTGGGGAAAGCTTACGGGCAATGATAATCCCGGGAGTATGCAACATTTGCATGCTTCCAAGATTCAACACCCGGTACCCATTGTCTTTTACAGGTTCCTAGGATTTACTATCTTTGGTAGGGATGAGACCCAGAACATTAGAAGTACGGAGCTAGAGATCCTAGGTGGCTACGTTTCCGAAGGAGAGGAGAGCTACAAAATGAACCTTGCACATCACATGGCCTCTCAATTTTACTCCATAGCCACCTCCACACATACTACCAAGATTACCATTGGTGGGTTGATCACCCACATAGCCATGGCCACGGCCAATTTTACTGAGGCTAACCAGATCCCAGTTCTGTGTAGCAACTTGCTTGATTTGGCTTATTTTGCTGGACTCCGTAGGCTGCAGGGGGAGCACGGGTTATTTAGGCCGGGAGCCATGTACTGGATGTTCGAGGGAAACAGGCTTTTCACCTTGCCTGACCCTCAGGGCCGCACTAGTTTCAGACCCGGTCAGGCTCATTATCTATTTGTTGGATTTGAGCGAGAGCCTCAGCCTGACCCCCAGCCTCAGCCTGACCCTCAGCCAGAGCCCCATCAGTACCAGCCAGAGCCTCGCACCTACTTCAGGAGGGGGCGTCGAGACACGGGGAGGCCCCAGAGTGGCCCGGTAGTTCATGAGGATCAGGGGTCCATTGATGAGAGGTTGAGCAGACTTGAGCTCGGGTTCCGGGAGTTCGCAGCTGATCACCAGAGGACCATGTTCCCATTTTATGATCAGTATGCCAGGCAGGGCTATATTGCCCCAGATTACGAGCACCCTACCTGGTTTACCTATCCCGCGGAGGGATATGGAGCTCCGGGTTCTATGGGCACCTTCACACCCACCCAGTACGGAGGGTGGGGAGCGGGTCCTAGTGGGCATGCTGGCCGAGATGATGGTGATGATGCTGGTAATGATGGCCAAGGCCATCAGTGATGCCGAGATGATGTTGATGATGAGGTTCGATACCCTTGAGCCAATGAGGACATTGTCTGATTTGGTTTGGGGGGGGTTTCACACTACTTGTACATTGTAGGTATGTCTTTCTTTTATTTTCGCATTTCTCTATTTTAGTGTGTTTATTTTGGTATGTTTAATGCTTTCTAAATTAGTTTATTGCTTTGAAAAAGAAAAAAAAAAAAATATACAAAAATACAAAAATACGTTCCGATGAATACAATATCATGCTTCCCTGTGCCCCTTTGAATTGAAAATTGTTTTGATTCTTGGTATTTGATGACGAGCAATGTGGATGCGTTAGCCATGATTTGATATTCGATTGCTTTGATGCCTTAACATGAGTCAACTCTGACCAACTATTTGTGGACTTGGTGCTTGACTAGTTGATTTGGTTAGGATGTGTGATAGCTTCCTGGTGTGTCATTGATTTTGAGTATTGATTTGCAACTATTAGTAGTGTTTTATGACTCATATACATGCACATTGTGGAGGACGAAGGTATTTTTCTGTTTAGGTAGCCTTCAGATTAATCTAGATACATTTGTTCCCTCCTTTTCTACCCATGTTGTTGCTTGTGCCCCTTTATTCGGTGACTAGCCATATTACAAGCCCATGAAAGCCCCATTGGTTACTAGTCCCAAGCCTAGCTTGGGGGAGCTAATAGTAAGTGAGGTGAGGGAGTTGTAGTGTGCTTAGTTTTGAGCACAAAGTGAGTGTTGAAAAGGAAATAAGAGAGTTCTTCTTATCTTGTTTGTTGTTTGAAAAAGAGAAAAAAAAAATAATGAAGAGTGAAAGAGATGAGAAGAATAGAAAATATGAAGGTTTCCAAAGGAAAAAAAAAGGAAATTGAAAAAAATAAAAAGAAAAAAAATTCATTACTCATAGAAAAATTCAAAGCATTGTTACACTCAAGTATTGTAATTTCTTATCTTTATGAGTGATTGATTTTAATTGTGAAAGAAAGGGAAGAAAGTATAGTGTGGTTTGTTTGTTGTTTCATCATGTGTTGAGTGGGAGAGTTGTGGTCATCATTTGTGGTTGATCATGGTTTTGCTAGGATTTATGCTCCCCAAAGCCAAGGCTTTAAGCTCACATTTTACCCAAGATTACCGCACCCCTACCTAAGCCTATCATTACAAGCTTTGAAGACCTTCCGACCTTTGTGCATAGAGTCATATTAATGTGAAAGTAGTTGTTTATCAATGCAAGTTATGACATGACATATTCCGAGTCGACTATTAGGTTGAGTGTATGTTTTTCTAGACACACGAGTGTTGTGAGTTTTGGGAGGGCATTGTACACTTATATGTTGGGAGTAGAGCGAACGGGTACATCTTTTATCCGCCACATAAATGAGTGACGAGTGTGTGAGCACTAGTCTTGAATTCCATTGTGCATTTGTGGTTCGCTTTGCGTGACGATTGTTAGGGAGGATTTGTGGTTGGTGGATTTGATTGGTTGACATTGATGCATGCTCGTTAGATTTTGCCTTGAATTATGTCTTTCGTTTTGAAATATGTTAGGGGTGAAGTTGATCTTGTATTCATCGATGATTTCCTTCCTTAGGGACAAGCAAGGATCTAGCTTGGGGGAGTTTGATATATGCGTTTTATATAGAGTTTTTACCCCCGTCCCTTAGTACTTTTTTATCTCAAATGAGCTCTTCGGAGCGATTTTAATACTAATGTGCTCCTTGTAGTGTGTTTGTAGTTTCAGGTTCATCATTGTAGGAATTAGCATATTTTTGTGCATTTCCTACTCGTTTGAATCAATACAAGAGATTATATACTTTCGAGAGCGCAAACATTGAGTTGGAAAATTTTCATGCAAAGCGAATAGTGAAAGAAGTAGAAAACTGAATGTCGTCCACTCTTTTGATCATAACTCGAGTTATACAACTCCAAATGCAGCGATTCAAATTGGGTTGGATTCTAGACTTCAAGAGCTTTCCAACGAGTGGTCACTCGCCTAATTCCTACTTATAACAAAGGAGATATGGTGTTTTTAAGATAGAGGATCGTGCAGTTTCAACACGCGCCCGATCGGGCGGGCTTTGCCCGATCCGGATCGGGCGGTTATTCTGGGCGCTGTTCTGGGCATTTTGCAACCGCCCGATCGGGCGGAATTTTGCCCGATCGGGCCGACTATCGAGCACATCGCCCGATCGGGCGAAGCGTCGCCCGATCAGGCCACGCCAACCTCCAGCGTATTTCGCGAGATTTTATTTCCGATTTTGGGCTCTATTTTGGGCAAACTATAAATACTAGCCCCTTATATTTTTAGTGACATCTTTTATTCTAGTTTTCTAATTACTTAGTCTATTTTAGTTCTCTCTATTTTCTCCAAACACTTAGTTTTAATTTTAATCAAAGATTCAAGCTTTATTATTCCATTGTTCTTCAAGTCGGTATTGTTTCTTGCTTTAATTTATCTTATTGCTTGATCATGTTTTCTATTATGTTAATTGCTTTGTTATTTATTATCATGAGTGAGTAGTTTAATTTCTAGGGTTTAGGGGATCCATGAATGCATGATTGGGATTATATGTGGACTTGATTAATTGATTGATTGATTATAATTTCTATAGCTTATTATTATTGCTCGTCAATTCTGTTCGGCCGGACTATTTTGATTTGAGTTTGATTAACCTTAGATTATGCGCCGAGAGGTATAAATATGATGTTTTTTGGTCTGTGGCTATTAGATAGGAATTATTTCTAGTACGTAGCGAGAGCCCGCTAGTTGTTCTATCCTAAGGAATTCATAAGATTCGAGAGATGCATGTTTTCCTAATTATGATTGTTCATTGATTGTTATTGTCCGTTGTCCAATCCTGCTCTGCATTTATGGTGAACCATTGCCCTAGATTCCTTTAATATTGTTATTTTCCGATTTGATTATTTGCTTTAGTTTAATATACAAACCAATCCAACTCTTTGTTACCAGTAGTCTAGATTAGTTAATTAATAGTAGAAAGAACATTGTTTCCCTGTGGATACGATCCCTGCTTCCCTTACTATATTTTTAGTTGGTGAACGTTAGGTTTATCTTTGATAGGAGTGCGATTTAGCCTGTCACGTATTCGACCCGAGCTTCATCTCGTCGCTCTACTGCCACTGTTGCAAAGAATCGTGTGAGTGCTGCCTGCAAATCCAAATCCTCCTCTGTCGTTGTTTCTCAAGCTCCGCCTTCATCCACAATGCAATCCAATCCAACAGGCCGAGGTGGAACCCGCCGAAAAAGGTCGTCTCTTAATTCCAGTCGGTCTAATCCGACTAAGAGGGCAAGGGCCACTGGTGAGGATGATGCTTACGCCGATCACGAGGCAAATGAGCCGGTCTTGGAGTCTGCCGCCAAGAAAACTACTGATACCGCCCTTCAGGCGCAGCCGTCTCCACCAGCTTTTATTGAGATTTTGGACGAGGGTCTTGTCGGCGGTTTTATTGAGGACTTCCACCGGCAAGCTACTTCTGCTGCTGTTACCGGTGGTAACTCTAGTATGCCTCCCGTCAGTCGCAGCGAGAACAAGTCTGGTGATTCTCGACTGAATTATCATCTGCCGCTTCGTACCGGCGGTTGGATTGAGGATACCCCCTTTAAGATCCCGGAAGCAATGAAATCATGGTTCGGGTCTTTTGGCGGCGAACCCACCGATCAGTTCTACCCAAACATTGATCTGCTGTGTGGGGAGTCGGTGGCGACGGATTCTGCTAAGGACGGTGGGGATTTGGGCTACCGTGCTTTTCGGGATCTGATTACTCCTGCTGACAGGCCACAGGGTCAGATTGACGCCCCTGCTGCTCAGCATTTCAACGATTTGTACAAGGTATTTCTTGCTTAGTTTGCTACAACTTTCTATCCGGCTATTTTTTGATTACTCACTTGCTACATGTTTTTTTTTTTTTTTGTTTCTTAGGCTGTTCAATCCAGCATGGATTTGTACTATGTCTATCGTTGGAACCAGATGCAGCTGACGCAGAATAACATTTATATTGCCGAGCTGAAGAAGCGGGCTGAGGCGGCTGAATCTGCTTTGAAGATTAATGAGAAGAAGTTGGAGAGTGCTTCTTCGAATTTGGAGGCGGCGAACCGAAGGCTGGAAGAGGTTGAGCCGAAGCTGAAGGCTGAAACTGAGAGGGCAGACGGTCTGACTGAGGAGCTGACTGATCTTAACCAGAGTTTGCCTGTGGTGAAGAAGACTGCCGCCAAGAGGGCTGTTGATAAGCTTCTCCAGTCTGACTGGTTTAATGATATTCTTACTCTGCGCCATAACGGTGGTTGGTGCGCTGCTCATCGGGTCGTTTGCCATGTGAAGAAGCTGGATGAGGATGGGTGGCAAGAATTTGAGGCTGGGTATGAGGAGAAGGAGCTGTACAAGGTTGCTACCGGCTTTGAGCCTCAGGAGCTACCCGAGGCTGTGATTTGCAATGCCAATCAAAGAACCTTGCCCCCCTTGCAAGTTCCAGAAGATGCCTACTGGTCTGGTGATGAGCGTGCCGTTTGACGGTCTTGGCAGTCATCACCCTCCTCTTCTTGCGGATCCTCTACTTTTCCCAGCCGGCCTCGTACATGTTAGGGTTTTTTAGCTTAGGCGGTTGGCTTTTGACTTTTTGCCAGATGCTGTTAGGGCACTTATTGTTGATGTAACATATCTTAGAACATCGTTTTATTGTAGGGGTGTCGGTTTTAATCGACATCTTTTGTGCCTTGTGATCAGCTAATCACTTCGCAAGATTTTTTGGTGATGGCTGTCGGTTTTTAGTGTTTTTTCTGCTGTAATCATGCATTTATAACAAGTAGTTTTTTGATTGTATGTTTACTTCGTTTTGTGTATGATACTTCCATTTTATTAGCATGAACTCTTATTTGTTGACGGCCTTTCTATATTTCTATCTTGTTGAAATGATACACTTCGAAATGATTGTTATGTTTCGAAATGGAGTGCATCTTGACATCGTTTATTTTCTCTAACACTTTTAATTACAACAAATTATTATGGGTTGCTACGCTTCGCAGTACAAGTGCTCAAACGGCATTTATTTTCTGTACGGCTACTAGTCACACCATACAATTCGTTGAATGCTACGCTTCACAATGGAGTGCGCCTTAACGGCATTTATTTTCTCCAAAGCTACTAATCACAACAACTTTATTATGGACTGCTACGCTTCGCAGTAAAGTGCCCAAACGGCATTTATTTTCTTTACTGTTACTGATCACATCCATACACTTCGTTGAATGCTACGCTTCACAATGGAGTGCCCCTTAACGGCATTTATTTTCTCCAAAGCTACTAATCACAACAACTTTATTATGGACTGCTACGCTTCGCAGTAAAGTGCCCAAACGGCATTTATTTTCTTTACTGTTACTGATCACATCCATACACTTCGTTGAATGCTACGCTTCACAATGGAGTGCCCCTTAACGGCATTTATTTTCTCCAAAGCTACTAATCACAACAACTTTATTATGGACTGCTACGCTTCGCAGTAAAGTGCCCAAACGGCATTTATTTTCTTTACTGTTACTGATCACATCCATACACTTCGTTGAATGCTACGCTTCACAATGGAGTGCCCCTTAACGGCATTTATTTTCTCCAAAGCTACTAATCACAACAACTTTATTATGGACTGCTACGCTTCGCAGTAAAGTGCCCAAACGGCATTTATTTTCTTTACTGTTACTGATCACATCCATACACTTCGTTGAATGCTACGCTTCACAATGGAGTGCCCCTTAACGGCATTTATTTTCTCCAAAGCTACTAATCACAACAACTTTATTATGGACTGCTACGCTTCGCAGTAAAGTGCCCAAACGACATTTATTTTCTTTACTGTTACTGATCACATCCATACACTTCGTTGAATGCTACGCTTCACAATGGAGTGCCCCTTAACGGCATTTATTTTCTCCAAAGCTACTAATCACAACAACTTTATTATGGACTGCTACGCTTCGCAGTAAAGTGCCCAAACGGCATTTATTTTCTTTACTGTTACTGATCACATCCATACACTTCGTTGAATGCTACGCTTCACAATGGAGTGCCCCTTAACGGCATTTATTTTCTCCAAAGCTACTAATCACAACAACTTTATTATGGACTGCTACGCTTCGCAGTAAAGTGCCCAAACGGCATTTATTTTCTTTACTGTTACTGATCACATCCATACATTACCTTTGCGTGTTGATTTATGCAGCGTTTGTTTTTTGCTTTTTTCTTCCTTCATTTATGGACTGGTCGTATTTGAGGACCGCCCTAATTATACATAACAGCAAAATGCAGACTGCTATTGCAATCAGCCTGCTCATACATCATCATTACAGTTTTTTTTTTTTTCAAACATAGTACTTTCTCAGAGTACTGGCGTTCCAGGAGTTTTTGAGCGTGGTACCATCCATTTGCATTAACCGGTATGATCCAGGAACTATTTCCTCCCATATCTGGTATGGTCCTTCCCAATTGGCTGTCAGCTTTCCTTGAGCATTTCCTTTTCCTGTTGCCGCCGTTCTCCGCAGTACCAGGTCTCCTACTCCTAGAGGCCGATGCTTCACTTTCTTGTTGTATGCTCTGCTCATTCTGCTTTTGTATGCTGCCGAACTTACTTCTGCTTTCATGCGGATTTCTGGCATGAAATCCAACTGATGTCGCAGCAGCTGATCGTTTCTCTCCTCATCGTAATGCTGGATTCGCATGGTTGGCAGAGCCATTTCTGCCGGTATAACAACCTCAGACCCGAAGCTTAATTTGAACGGACTCTCGCCGGTAGCCTCCTTGATAGCAGTTCTGTTGCACCACAGAATCTCTGGCATAAGATCTGCCCATTTGCCTTTACAGTCTTCTAGCTTCTTTTTCAGTGCAGCCAGGATTTGCTTATTCGCCGCCTCTGCTTGCCCATTGCTCTGTGGGTGACATACTGACGAGTGAGCTAACTTTACTCTGTATAATCCCAGGAAGCATTGTATGGGTGCACAATCAAACTGTGCTCCATGGTCAAAAACTATTGCCTGCGGCAGCCCGAATCTTGTTATTATATTTTTCCATATGAATTTTTTCACCTGGTTTGCCGTTATTTTTGCTACCGGCTCTGCTTCTATCCACTTGGTGAAGTAGTCCACTGCTACTATTAAGAACTTGCGCCCTCCAGCCGCCATTGGGAATGGTCCAACAATATCCATTCCCCATTGTGCGAATGGGATTGGGTTCAGAATGGGCATCAAATCATTGGCCGGCAAGTTTATCACAGCTGAAAACTTTTGACATTTCTCGCACTTTTTTACATAAGCTCGACAATCTTCTAACATTGTTGGCCAGTAATAGCCTTGCCTTTGACAGATGATGGCAAGGGGTTTTCCACCGGCATGGTTCCCACATGTTCCTTCGTGCATCTCTTCGATTAGCCTTGCTGACTCGAATGCTGTTAGGCACCTTAAGAATGGCAGGCTAAATGACTTTTTGTACAACCGTCCCCACAGGATGATGTACCAAACCGAGTCCCTTCTTGTCTTTTTGGCCTCTGCAAAATCTGCTGGTAGCGCTCCAGTCTGTATGTATGTTTGGATATTATCGTACCATTCTGAGGTAGTTGTGATGGCCATGACCCGTATTATCTCCGACTCCGTACTTCGCTTATTCATGACTTCCATCATGACTGTTCTTTTCAAGTCGGCGACATTTGAACTTGCTAACTTTGATAGGGCGTCTGCCAGTGTGTTCTCTGCTCGGGGTACCAGATTAATGCTGAATTTCTCTAGCTGAGCCGACACCGACCTCAACTTCTCCAGGTATTTGACCATCGAAGGTTCTTTGGCCTCATATTCTCCGCTGAATTGACTTGCTACCAGCTGGGAGTCTGTTGTCAGTATTACTCTTTTGGCATCTGCTGCGAGGCACATTTGGATGCCGGCAATTGCTGCCTCGTATTCTGCCTCGTTATTTGACGCGTTGAACGTAAACTTTATAGCATACTCAAAAATGTCTCCTGCTGGCGATTTCATGATTATTCCAGCCCCACTGCCTGTCTGTGCAGCTGAACCATCCACTGACACATCCCATACTTCAGCTTGTACTTCATCCTCTTGGTATGACGCTTCAACTATGAAGTCCGCCAATGCCTGGGCTTTGATTGCAGTTCTTGGCCGGAATTCCAAGTCAAACTCGGACAACTCTATTGCCCATTTTAGCAACCGGCCTGATGTATCTAGCTTGCTGATGGCTTTTTCGAGAGGAAAGTTTGTTAGCACTTCGATTGTATGCGCATCAAAGTATGGTCTTAACTTTCTAGCCGCGATGAGGACTGCATATGCCATTTTTTCCACCAACGTGTACCTTGTTTCTGGGCCGTTTAGCACATGGCTCACAAAATATACCGGCTGCTGCCCTTTGTTTTCTGTTTCGGCTACCAGTACTGCTGCAACTGTCTTTGGCGACGCCGATATGTACAGTTGTAATTTGCCGCCCTCTTTTGCCCTTGCTATTGTTGGCAGGTTTTTTAAGTGACTTTTTAGAGCTTCAAAGGCCTCTTGCTCTGCCGGCCCCCATTTGAACTTCTTGTTTTGCCTCAGGGTTGTGAAGAAGGGCATTTGCTTATCTGCCGACTTGCTCACAAATCTGTTTAAGGCGGCCATTTTTCCTGTCAGCCGCTGTATGTCTTTTACGCTCTTGGGTTGCGGCAGACTGATGATTGCTTCTACTTTTTCAGGGTTGGAGTCTATGCCACGCTCGCTGACCAAGAAACCCAGGAATTTTCCCGACCTTACTCCGAAGACGCATTTTTTTGGGTTTAATTTCATCCTGTATTTTCTCAAAGTTTCAAAAGTTTCTCGGAGGTCGCTAACATGATCCTCCTCCTTCCGGCTTTTTACGATAGAGTCATCTACATAGACCTCCACGTTTCTGCCTTTTTGGTCGGCGAACACCTTGTCAACCAGCCTTTGATATGTTGCCCCTGCATTTTTCAATCCGAACGGCATCGCCTTATAACAGAAAACTCCTGCATCTGTGATAAAGGCCGCCTTCTTCCTATCTGATTTATGCAGGCTGACCTGATGATACCCTGAGAAAGCATCTAGGAAACTGAGCATTGCGTGACCGCTAGTGGAGTCTACCAGCCTATCAATCCGTGGCAGGGGGTAGAAATCTTTCGGACATGCTCTGTTAAGGTTGGTGAAATCTACGCACATTCTCCATGACCCACTTGACTTTTTTTACCATTACCACGTTTGCCAACCATTCGGGGTAGTCACATGGCTCAATGAAACCTGCCGCCAGAAGTTTATCCACCTCTTCTTGTATTGCTGTCATTTTTTCCGTGGAGAAATTACGTTTTTTCTGCCGTACAGGCCTAACATTTCTGTCGGCGTTTAATCGGTGAACCATTATCTCTGGATCGATACCAGGCATCTCATCCGCCGAGAATGCGAAGATGTCAGCGTGCTCTCTCAGCAAGCTTATGAGGTTGACCTTCATGTCACTCCCCATTTCCGTACCGATCACGACTGTTCTATCCATGTTTCCAGCCTCCAGCTCGATATTTTCTGTCAGACCATCTGGCATTGGTCTTGGTGCTGATACCGGCCTTTCATCAAAGTGTTCCATGTTTAGGTCGGTTCGACCCCTTTTTGTGCAGCTCTTTCTTTTTGACAGTTGTTCTTGTCTTGCCGGCTTAGTAGTCAAGTGTATCTCTTGCCTTGCCGGCTCAGTAGTCAAGTTCACTTCTGGGACCATTCTTCCCGGTGTTCTCAAAGCAGTCAAGTAACAGGACCTTGCCGCCAACTGACTTCCCCTTATCTTTGCCGGCCTTTCCAGGTTCGACATATATATCATTGTCAAGTGATAGGTGGAGACTACCGCCTGCACGTCATGTATGAATGGGCGACCGTTGATCACATTGTAGGCCGCTGGCACTTTAATGATTAGGAAATCCACCATGAGATCTCGCATTTCGGATCCTTCTCCGATTTTCACCAGCAGCCTTATACTACCCTCTGGGTACACTGTAGATCCTGAGAAACCGATTACTGGGTAGTTTACCCTTTGAAGTTCGTCCTCTGGTATGTGCAATTGTTTGAAAGCTTCCCAGAAGATGATGTTTGCTGAGCTGCCGCCGTCTACCAGTACTCTGTTCACATCGGCATTTGCTATATCAATTGTAAGAACTAGTGGGTCATCATGCGGGAAAATGATGCCTCTGCAATCCGATTCCGAGAATGTCATCACTGGTATGCTGGGTGGGTTAGGCCACACTCTTGTGTTATGAAAGTTTACCATGTGCCTGTGTTCCTCCAAGCTTCTACTGGCGCCGCTTATTGTCCCTCCGTGGACTGGGCCGCCAGAAATTACATACACGGGTGGTTTTTTCCCGCCATCCCTCTGTTCTGCTCTGGCACTGGTTTCCGGCTGTTTTTGCTCGATTCTAGGCGGCTGATATGGTTGCTCGATTCTAGGGTATTGTTGTTGATTTTGCTGTTGTGGCCGGTATGAATTGGTAGGGTTTCCTCCCACCGAGTTGTTGTTACCATTTCCCTGCCTTGCCCTATACTGTGAGAAATACCCCTTTCTGACCATATCCTCAATGTTGTCTTTGAGGTCTCTGCAGTCCTCTGTTAGGTGGCCGTGCTCATTATGGAAGTCACAGAATTTCTTGACATTCCTTTCCCAACTCTGCATTGGTGGCGGCCTTCTCCAGCCATCCATCTTGTTGTTTATGTTATAAATTGCCGTCCGCGGTGTGTTCAGCGGAGTGTAGTTATCAAAGAGTCCTCTGGACTCCCTTCTGTCTTGCCGGCTTCTCTGCCCTTGTGGATTGGCATTTCTGTTATTCTGGTTTCTCTGGCCTGCCCCTTGCTGATTATTGCTCTGATGAAAATTGTTTCCTCCTTTTCCCGTCTGTGGGTTATAGCCTGGATTGTACCCGACATTTCCGCCGGTTGCCACTACCACATTGGAGATCTTCATCATTTCATCCCCCCTGATGTACTCGTTGGCCTTGTGCAGGACGTCACCCAGATTGGTGTATGACTTCCGGCTGAGATATTTCTTGAATTCGCACTCTTGCATTCCCCTCATAAGAGCCAGAACAGCAACCTCCTGCTGCAAATTGGGAATAGTGATTGACTCGTTGTTAAAGCGGGTGAGATAATCCCTTAACGGCTCTCTATCTCTTTGAGCGAACGACATCAACTCTCCCGATGATTTCTTTCTCTTCTGTTTGCTCACAAATCGTGACAAAAACGACGCCTGCAGCTGTCGGAAACTGTATATGGAGTGTGCCTCTATGCCCTTATACCAGCTCGCTGCCACTCCTAGGAGTGTGGATGGGAATACTTTGCACCACATGGCATCAGAATCAGTGTACAGCATCATGTGCTGTTCGAATGTGGTGCAGTGATCCTCCGGATCTGTCGTCCCATCGTATCTTCCTGTCGGGATTTTTATCCTTTCCATCCTTTCTTCTAGGATTTCTCGGCACAGGGGAGAATCCTTTGGCTGGATTGTCTGCCGTCTAGCTATCTGTAGAACCGGCGCTCTTCGTTCATATTCCGCGGTGGGGACTTGCTCTGTTTCAGGCCATTCTGTTTCCGCCGGATCCGAGCGCTTTCTTTTTTCTGGGGTGTTCTCTTGATTCAGGGCGGTTAGGAGATCCCTAACAGGTAACTGGGGGACCGCCGACCTGGTCTTTCTTAGACTGCCGACTGACCCTGGCTGCTGCGAAGCTGGTAGCTCTGACAAAGCGGCCATCACCGCTGACAGTGTTTTCAATTGCTCTCCCGTGAATACTTCCGACAGGGGAGACAGGCGCTCCTGCAGCGTCTGCTCCAGCGGAGTTTTCGGTTGCTCTCTGGCAGGGCTTTCTATTTCTAACTCATCATCATCCTCCACTGCGAATTCCCTTTGTGCCGGTATCGAGGTGTTTTTTGTTATTGGGCTGATAACTGATTGTGCTTGTGACGGATGGACGGGGTTTAGAAGTGAGGGTTGAAACTTGGAGGTTGTCGCCGGTTGTGGGGTTGTTGCTTTTTCTTGACTTTTCTTTGATTTTTTACCGTCTTTCTGTGAGAAATCCATGCTGACTGTTCTACCGTTTCAAGGGATAAGGTCCCCTCCTTCTAGCGCCAATTGTTCCGGGTGTGGAATGAGAATGAGAACAGCTGACTGTGGGATACTGGATTCCTGTCGAGATTGCCGGTTGATATCTGCACAACAGAATGGATTAACTAGCCTCGGGGGTGGTTCGAGGATCCCCCCTCCGATGCTTAAGTAAGATTACTGAGAGATTAAGAGATGATTAGGGAGTAAGAAAGAAGTGTGTTTAAGTGTTTTTGTACCCCATAGCAATAAATGAGGTGCTCCTTATATAGATCAATCCAAGGGTACGATCTGGTAGGTCCCTTGTGGTTAGATAGCGACCTGTTGATAGTGACCCTTGGTTGGTTGTCTTCATGATAATGCCGGTAGGTTGTCTTGCAAATAATGCCGGTAGAGGATATTTACCTAAGATGACCAGATTACCTGCAGGTTAAGTTTACATACGGGGAGTTCTGCCGGTACCAGGTGGTGCCGGTAGGACACCCCGTACAACCGCCTTATCGGCAAGACCACCTTGATTACTTAACTAATTGGTTCCACTGTTTAACTAATTAGTTTTAGTGCTTTACTAATTAGTTTCATTGTTTAACTAATTGGTTTCAATGCTTAACTAATTAACTCTAGTGCTTAACTAATTGATTTTATTGATTAACTTATATGACACAAGGTGGCCTTTTGTGTAAGACTGCCTTATTATAAAAGTTTGTATACCAAGTGATACGAGAATAATATTTCATTATGTTTGGGTATAAGATTTTTATTTTTATTTTGTTTTTCTAAGGTTGAGATGGTGAGTTAATTTATTGTAGTTTTTTGAGCTTAAAAAAAGTAGTACTAGAATGTACTACTCCCTCCGTATTTATTTAAGAGATACACTTGTTCGGGCACGCGTATTAAGAAAAAAAGTTGAATGAAATAAAGTAATAAAATGAGTGGGGTTAAGTAGATATTTTTATAAGAAAAACAAGTGGAGACCATGTCATTTTAGGGAGTGGGGGGTGGGGGTGGGGTGTAGATATATTATTTAATTAGATGATGGGGTTGATAAGTTACTAAAAATGGCAAGTGTATCTCTTAAATAAATACGGCCGGAAAAGACAAGTGTATCTCTTAAATAAATACGGAGGGAGTAGTTGACAATCACTTAATGTTTACCGGGGTTGTTTAAATAAAATAGTTTGTGTTTTTGGTGCTTAAAAATGTAAGAATAATATCATAATTTTAATATTCTGTACTACTTGTATGCATTATTGAAATAAATTTTACACCTATTACTCTGTATCAAAACCACACATTTATGTATACTAAGGGCCCCTCTTTAAATATTAGATTAGGGCCTCCGAAATGTTTAAGACGACCCTGCCAGCTAGTTGTATTAGTTGTTTTAGTGTAAAAATAACCAATAAACTATAAGCTCTTCCTATAAGCTTTTTCTAAAATACTTCGTAGCTTTTGGTCCCAAAATCTCTTTCAAAGAACTCCTAACCAAACACTAGGAGTGTTTACAAGTTTCCTACCAGCTTGACTTGACACATTGACCCGCCGACCCGATAAAATAGACGGGTATTTTTCTACTTTTTGAAAATTAAGGGTTGGGTTCCCGACTTGGGAAAAGTGGCAGGAATCCAGGTCCAGACACATGCTGATGTTTAGGTTGTGGGCCGGTCCGAGTTGGGCTTCTGGTCGAGACCACAGATCGTGGGCTTGAATGGGCCCGGCCCCACGTAAAACCCACGATCATGCCAATTTTTTTTAACCAGGGCCCAAGCCCACGAGCCCTCGTATCGTGTCGGGCGTGCCTTGTCGTACTTTTTCCAAAAAATACGGCCTAATCCCGACCTATGACCACGACTCCGTGCTTGTGTCGGGCTTTGCTATTTCCGTGCTCGTTTTTCAAACAGAGGCGATTCACTTGCACAGGTTATTCCACCGACGTCGTCTGTTACTCCGTAGGAGAGTAAAACCAACGCTAACCCTGCTAAAAGTGAAGGCAGAGGAAATAAAAAAGGTTCAAGCTTTCCGGAGAAATTCCATCATCTTCTCTTCAGGATTTGAACAATCAATTCATCATGCAACTCACTCTCGAATTTGGGTATTTTCTGTCTTTTTTAATTCTGTTTCTTCATTGTTGTATGATTTTTATCTCGTTGATTTTCTTGGACCAAGTTGTGTTTTTGGGATATTTGTTATTATTTTTATCAGTTAATATTTCTTGTATCCATGTATATGGAAAATTATAGCTAGTCGTAGTAATTGTGATTCTTAAATCGTTTTCGGGAGCTACATGGAGCAATGATGTAGCCGGGATTCGATCCCACCTTAAATACTTAACCAACTAAGCTAGCTATGATTATAGATACAACTTCTTGGTGTAGTGATATGTTGTAAGAAATGTGGAGATTAAGTTATATGTTATGTGATTAATGGAAGTCAATTCTTAGTCCTCCATCAATAGTATAGCTCCTCTCTAATCCTTTTATCCGGGGAAGGGGGAAATAAACTGGAAATATGTGTTCATCTGAAGTTTGAAAGTGATTAATGAATTGCATATTTGCATTGGTTGGATTGGAGCCATAACAATTTCATAGGGATGGTAAAGACAATAAATGGAAGTGCTTAGATGAATGAAGGATTCGCGTTTTGGTTTCGTCTAAATCAGTTCATCCTCATCTATTTTCGTTGTTCTAGGTTAGTTTGCAATCATTTGTATCTTCAATGCTGTAAAGCCTCTTCTTGTGCGAACCCATTCTCGTTGATATTTTATGATTGGAACTTCCTGAAATAAATATTTGGCAAGCAGATTGACAGAAATAGGGAGTGATAGGGTGTTGTAGAATTATAACTACATTGTTATTAGAACAAACATGGATTATTGTCCTAGAAAAGTGAGATAGAAGTATGACTGAGGATTCATACTCGGTCTAAAAGCCAAAGTAGTGTGAGACCTCATGTGAAGGAATACTAGTCAGTTCAGGCCAGGTACATAGTGGCTCAAGAATCCTAAGTGAATGTTTTGGAGGATGGTTTTACATGTGCTATATATGAACGTAAGCTTATAATAGTCTTATTGATAAAATTTCTTCTCCACAATTTTTCCCGCCTTACATTAAACTCAACTGTCAAATATATATATATACAATGCAGCCCAAAGATAGACTTTTGGCCATCAAAAAAGAATCTCTTCCACCTAACATTCTCCTAAACTTCCTCCTAAACTCACGCCTATACACCTTAATAGTTTTCTCTTGGCCTTCAGTGCGAATATTCCTCACCCACTCATCATAGTTTTGTCCTTTCAATTGCACTGGTATTACTCGGATTATCATTGGTTCCAAGAAAAAACACGTCCATCTTCTTGACTCCACCCTTCGATTTGTCATCATCGTCTCCTGCCATGTCCCCAAATAACAAACTAGAAAATTGTATCTCTCGAGGAGGAAAAAAATTGAATTGTTATGTTATTGTTTAGGTGTATAGGCGTGAGTTTAGGAGGAAGTTTAGGAGAATATTTTGTAAATGTTTGGCCTGCGACATATTAGGTGTATAGGCGTGTGTTTAGGAGGAAGTTTAGGAGAATATTAGGTGGAAGAGATTCCTCCTTGTTGGCCAAAAGTCTATCTTTAGGCTGCATATGACAGTTGAGTTTAATGTAAGGCAGGAAAAATGGTTGAGAACAAATTTTATCATGGTATATATATATATTGGTTGATTAAGTATCTCTATTTCTAATGGCTGGGAGAAGTGGGTAGAGTACGGAGTAGAGAAAGCTAAGTGAATTGGCTGGAGCTGTGTGATGAATTTGCTAGACAGTTTTAGTTTGATCTAGGGAGGACTCAATTTATTGACGGCAACCATACATTCAATAAGACTCCAACTAGATCATTAGTGACTGATGGGGCATTTCAGCCATATACTACATTTTTATGTGTGGCTAGAGTGAGATATGGATCTTCTGCCATATTTATTTTCAGAGTGAGGAACTGAATCTTATGTTGTCATTCGATCTTTTCTTCAATTGTCTGGACTCTTGAGTAACTTGTGTAGTTGTGTGAGATGTTTGTGAATTTATGAATGTGGGTACTGTTCCTCGAGTCCATTATGTTGTGGAAGATCTTTTGACTCAACTTGCTTGTTTTTTTTTCTCCCTCTAGAATTATATAGTCTATCTAGAACATATTTTTTATTTATGCTACATTTTCTGTATAGGAAACTATTTGTGGTCTTCTTTTATGCATTATCTCTAACTTTAATCTCAAAATGGTGGCTTTCTGTGAAGAGGGGGCTTAGAGCTTTTGTGTGACTCCAAAAAGGTCCATCATGTCAATGTTGACCTATCAGATGGGGAAGAGAAGGTGAGCTTATTGACATCTTTCCACCCCCCAAAAGTATTTTATAAAATACTAGTGCAAGTTTTGATTGCTTCAATTGACCTACCTTGCTTTCCATGTTATTTGCAGCTAACTATGAAAGGATTGCTATCGTGGGCCAAAACGAATCTTATAAAAGAGAGGCCAGAGATGTTTATGAAAGGAGATACTGTGTAAGCTTTGAGATCTTTTCCCTTTGTTTTTTACAGAAACCTAGAAAAGAGCTTTACACAGCTCTCGGCCCTGAGCACGCTGATTTTGTTACGAACATTCAAACAAGCTGCATGGGGTGAGGGGTATTTAGTAATTGAGACGCAGTGGAAAAGGGGAAATAGATTTCTAATTGATTTGACAATATTCCTGCTTGGAGGATCCTCCTCTTAAGCACTTATCTGAGTATATCTTTTGGGGTGCAGATTTAGATATGCCAAGACTGGCAATCAACTAAACATTTGGTTTGAAACCATCCGTGTCAGTTGTTTTGGAGTAGATCATCCAGTTATTAATCCAATTCGATTGGACGAATCATTGTTTAGAACCTTTTTTCCAGTCTTCCTCCCTGCCAAACAAACGTGCTTGACAAATGAGCAATCTCTGAAAAGGTGTCCCTCTGATTCAATAATGCTGTCATTTTCCAAGTCCTTACAAGGTAGCAATAATGATACCTTGTGATGTTTATTTTGACGAGCTCCCTGGCCAAAGGAAGCGATCTATTATGGAGTTTCCACATGATTCACATGCAAAACTTTTCTGTTAATCTTGATTTCTTTCTTCCAAAGGATTTTCCATTTTCTGTTTGAGTGGTTGCAGCGTTAGGTTTACTCTTGAGTACTGTCTGAGAATCTCTCATCATGAGCAGTTTGATTCAACTGTTGGTTATAGTCTAGGAGGATGTTAACAGTGTCCTCTTTTGGTTCTTGGAAAGTTTCTTCTATCCCGGCCTCTTGCCATTAACCCAGGGATGATCAATCAAACTGGCCCGACTCAGTTTTGAAATTTCAGGCCAAAGCCTGCCCCGGACCATGATCACCTCTGCTGCTGACTGCTGAGTACAGACTACAGAGGCATCAAGACTGATAATTTGTTGTCATGTTACTTTTCATGTCAATGTTATGGTATTAGTTAAGAATCCCTTACCATTTTCCTGTAAAATATCAACACTTTAACATCTCACAGCATTTTAACTGTATATTACAGGAGACCTGGAGTTCTCGTGCTAGTTAACGACTGTGACTGGGAGCTTAGCGGTCATCTTGACACAACACTAGAAGACAAGGATGTGGTCGTCTTTATTTCTACCTTACATGGTGGCTAATTCTAATATCAGTTAGATGAACAATGTTAGTGATGTATTGAACCATTTAAAAGATTATACTCCGAATTTCATGATCAGATGTTAAACACTACTTGTATAACATTGGAGAAAGTAACCAATATTCCTTGAATTTGGATGTACTGTTCGTGCTTTCAGCTACTACTGATGTTTTCTGATTTAAGAGGGACACCGTGTTTTGCTATAACACAAAAGCGTATCACTGCCAAATGTTGTTAAAAAAAGAATACTTTTTTTTGTTGAGAGTGGGATTTGAACCCACGCCCTTTCGGACCAGAACCTTAATCTGGCGCCTTAGACCAACTCGGCCATCTCAACTTTTTGATCCAGTGAATTTCAGATATTAATTTAAAATTTCTAGTTTCCTTTTATTTATATCAGATTTAATCATGGCGAAATCCATACTTGGGCTATACATGGTAACATCAATACTTTGTATAAACTTTTACAAGATATCATAAATTCATAATAAACTTTTGATGTGAATTTTTTTGAAAATTTTCTTTTTGGTTAGAGGAAGGCGAGAACGAAAGTAGATAGATATAATTAAGAGAAATTGTCAAAAACTATCTTTTACGACGAATAATATTTTATTTAAATGAATTTTTAGCTGAAATAAGTGTCACAACATATAATGCAGACTCCAATGAGTTAATTACGGAGTACTTCTTTCAGCATCGCTACAACTCTACAAGGACACCATATGAAATTGGTTTTACTTTTCTTTTACTTTTCACTTATTTTTAACTACGTAATTAGTTTAGTTTAAAGAACCGAGTCCTAATCCTATGTACATAATACAATAAATTGTTTCCTTTTGAGCTTGCATTATCACCTTTTTGTGTACTCCGTATTAACCGGTTTAGTTTAAAGAACAAAATCCTAAACATATCTTCCAAGTTTAGTACAATCGCCTTTTGGACTTGGATTTTTTTATTTTTTTTTGGTTTTTAACAAAAGAATGAATACTGATTATTGTTATAGGATTGAACCCCAAATCGTTTCCTATAACTTAAGTCATTATGTTATCTAGCCATAATCACCTAATTATCCTAACCAAATCGACTTAGGCTATTAATACTCGTGATCATTATGTATATAAATAGGGTCCTTTGCAAGAGTTAAGAGTTGAATCAATACGCTGGTGATCTTATAGCTTGGTGTTTTCGCGTAGTCGATACATCGCCATTATCCCTAAACTTGGCAGTTTCACTTGAACAAAGCAATGGCTAAAGTTTACGATATTCTTCGTAGTATTATGGCATCGTTAAGGTGTGCTTCTCACCCTAAGAAATCAGGGCGCAGGCGCAGGCTCAGGCTCAGGCTCAGGCGCAGCAACAAAAGGAAGCAAAAATCGACATCTTTTGCAGCCAAGTGTTTTAAGAGTTAGGTTAAGAAGATGCATCACAAATTGGCATTGTGAATCTCCAACATGCTATTATAGTATTATGTAATGTTTCCCCATTAAACATTCCCTTTGTTACAAATCATAGTCTAATAAAACTTGTATCCTGCTGAAAAAAACAATTAATAGCCAAACCCCGAAATAAAGGAGAGCTAAAAGAAAAATAAATAAAACTCAAGAAATAAAAGGGTCAAAAAAAAATGTTGGTCGTTTCAGAGTCGTAATTACACCTTTTGTTTGCCCTTTCGTAGTTTTTCCAGCTCCTCTTCTGCAGTTTTCAGCTGTAGGTTCAACTCGGTTATCCTCAACTCTAGTTCTTCAACACTTCCTTTTTTAATTTTAGGTACGTATGGTTCAAGGAAATGACCGGAAAATGACTTCAACGCTTGTAACCCAGTCACCTGTAAAATCAATTTTAAGGTAAACGGCAATGTACAAGGATAAACCATCATTACTATATTAGGAACATGATAACCGAGTCCTAACATCCTAAAATAGAATATATGTGATAATAATGTGACCTACCTCTTCTGGCATCAACGGCAATTTTGTAATGTGGAAGTCCTCATACAACATGTAGAATTGATCTATGTATCTCTCTTGCATTCTCATTCTTGCTTTCAGCAGCTTAGAATCAACAACTATAATCAACAAATTTCAAATTGAGGTAAGAAAGACTATTGTCTCAAGTTGCAGACTGAAACAAAACGTCAACTGTACAGATACAAGAAACAGTACCTTCATCGTCAAACAAAACTTGATTGATGATGATATTGTGAGTATCAATCTCAAACTTTGCTAGTTCCTGCACTAATCTCTCTGTTTCATAGAGAGATAGGAACTCAGGAATGCAGACACAGACAAAGGTTGTCATATCCTGCAATATGAGCATCATGGGCATCAAAACACCAAAATTAACGGGAAAATATAAGCCGACACTGAAAGGAAATGTCTGCAATTCCAAATTACTGTCCCTGGACGAAGTTAGCAGTCACATTATCCCAACCCCTCAAAATAATATGATATGAATTCACATAAACATCCTTTCTAAGTTTCTAAAAGTTGAGTCATTTCAATCATCTCCCCACCAATTAATTTAAATAATGGTAATCACAAACTGAATTATTTGAAAGGGTGACAATTTATTTTAATTCAAATTAGTACACGTCACATTTTAATTCTGGGCAAAGGGAGTAGTTTGTATGACTTCAAAACTTGAAAAGAAATTAAGAAGCCAAGAACGGATAAGAGACCCACACCTACGAGTCTACGACTTATACTTGTTCTATTGCTATTTAAATTCTCCTAGTAGTCCAAAGCTAGCCAATTGGTAATTTTTGTTCTCTGGTTAATCTGATGGTTAATGCACAACACAACTTCTGGTAATAAGCCCCACGTAATAAAACAAAAACCTTATAGCAAAACGTTAAATGAAGTAGAGCAATAGGAACAAGCGGTCTTACTGGATCCCTGAACTGCTGGTTTACTTGTTCGATTACTTCCTTCATGCCTTCAAGCCTGCCAAGGATTGCATCTTCACCAAATTCATCTTCAACGCCAAAGAGACGAGTCATCTACCAAAGATTCACAACATTTAGGTTACTTGTGAGTAAGGGTTGTTGGCTACACATGGAGCAAGGCTCAATGTAGCGGTAGGTAATGTCATAGGAGGTTAGCAATCAGCACTGACCAAAATATTAGAAGCTGTAAGACTTAACCATAACAAAACTTGGTTTGCAACAAGACTACATGAGAGGAAATGTCCGAAATGAAAAAAACTGAAAGAGATGACTCATAAACTTTCAGCAGAAAAAGAAATTCTATTTTACTTTTCCTTTCCTACAACGTACAAACAACTCCTGCTGCAGCAGTAAACAGTTAACTACTGATCCACCATGCTATGGCGTCAATATCTTCTAAATTCATCAGCATGATTTTTTTTAAACTCTATTTTGCACTAAGCTAGAGCAATGGAAGTTCTCTCCCTCTCTGCTTGTATGTGTGAGTTTGCATGCACACAACATACGTGCAAACAAGTGGCAAGCTAAGAGTGAGGGCAGTAAAGGGAACACCTTTCAGAGTTACAGCTCGACAACACTTATGATTTTCCTAGACTGGGAATCTGGGATTATTAACAGCCCAAGCTCCCTCGCCTCCAACATGCAATGGCATGATGTGATTCTGTGAATAGTAATATGTTTGTTTTCTTTTTCCTAGGCCTAATTGCCATCCTAGTGCCACTGTGAAGTGTATTCCCAGCTTTGACAAATAAAATAATTTGAGAAAAGCGACGAGTCATCAGTTTCAGCAGAAAAAAGAAAATTCCTGAGAGCATTCCAGCACATTGACAGTCTCAACTTATGTATTAATGCATCATAAGATCTCTTCCCTCCATACCTGACTTAATAAGCCCCCAAATTTGTTCTTCAAGGACATCATTTTTGACAGTCCCTTTTCTAACGTGGACGGGAATTGCAAAAGACGAAGTGTGTGTCCTGTGGGAGCTGTATCAAACACAATGACAGAGTAATCCATTGTCTGAACTAATCTGCAAAACACAGCCAATATAAAGGAAATGCGCATACACAATAAAGCAGCCAGAAAAAGGAACTCTGCAATTTCTATCAAAGCACACATCCTTGTTCAAGAGGGGATCAATTGCCACAAGAAGTCTGCAGCATATCTAAACAATAAATCGGAATTTCTTCCATTTGAATAAAATGCTTAGCAAGCAATCTCACGGATAGCATTTCTCCTCTTTTCCCAGTAAAAAGAAATGGAATTTCATACTTTCGTAAAAAGCTAAGAACGGAGGTTTCAGTAACGTTGAGTATGACAGGATGACATGATCTGGAATTCTATTTCTAGGTATTCAACAAAAGATTAAAAAAGGATTAGTCTGAGTAAACATACAGCCACGTTGCAGGTTACAACAACGCGAACTCACATCGTTTTCTTTTTTTAGCAATAGAGACTTACGAAGAAAAAGAGGCGGTTAATACAACAAAAAAAGTCATGTTTTCCGGTCAAAGAATTAAAATGAGCCAGGATAGCTGAAAAGTTTTATACTCCCTCCATTGCGTAACATTCTACTCACTTACCGCTTTGGGTGTTTCATAAAGTTCCACTCACTTCTACTTTATTCTATTTTTGGGTAAACACCTTTTACCATCTTACCTCATTTCCTCACAATATTTACACATTTCCATTCATTCTCTCCTACTTTACCAACCTTTTTCCTACATCCAACCACCTTTTTAAGCTCTCTCTCTCTTACTTTATCCACCTTTTCCCCACACCCAATCACTTTTCTCAAACTTTCCTAGAAATAGGAGTCTACAGTAAGCAAGTAGAACATTACGAACGGAGGAAGTATATAGAGAGAAAAAGAATACAAAACTAAAGGACATAATGCACTTCAAATAAGCAAAAAATGAAACACCGGATATGTGGATAATTGACAGGACGATTCTCCCTCAAACTCCCGTATGAAAACGCCAACAAGTAGGGATCAGAAAATTTTCCAATGACAAACTTCAAGCTCGAACTCATTATTATTGATATTTCATTCAACTCATCATTTTTTTCAATTTTTTGACGCTAACTGCCTTTTCTGGTGAAGTTATCAAATCTCTTTCTCTATACAAAGTACATTACCATTGGTCTTAGAATCTCCATTCAGGAGCCCACCATTACCATATAGTGTCATATACATATACATGATGTTTCCAGAGCTAAGCTTTCACCTTCTTAAGTACTCTCTACATCCCAAATATAATTTCCTTTTTTTTTTTGATTGGTTCCATGTATTTTGTCCTCTTTCGCTCATAGATGCATATACAAATACACCCCCATCATCATTTCAACTCCCCTGGTCCATCCGCCCCAAAATGTTTGCCCCATTGCATTTTTTTGAGTCAAACTTTTAAAAGTTTGACCATGAAATCATGGATTCTCACTAACCTATAAGAAAGAATATAGTCATGTGGGATCTTGTTAGACTCGGTTCAATGTGAAGTATAATTTTAGAATATCAATTTTTTATAACGTGTATAGAATTGGATATATTTACATTTTAAGTCGCGTCTTAGAGACCGTGAAAAGTCAAATGGGGCAAACAATTAGGACCGAGGGAGTAACCATTATGCTAGCATGTTAAAGACTAAATCATACTCGTGTAATTCACATACCTTAATATTTGTGAAAAAGGTTTCCTAAGATGTCATCTTTAAACAGAGGGAGTATTATGCAATTAGCTCCAAATCCTTGATAGTATCGGAAATATGTGATCAAGGAATCCAGGAAAAGCATTGCCAACTCCATTAAATTTCAACTTGAAGCTTCTTTTATTCGCTTTTTATGTTGGGGATTTTTGGAAAGGTTAGTTTGAGTAAAGTATCTTAAATCCACGGGAACTTCGCAACAGCAGGCGTTATATGTATTAGGCATTAGGGCATCTGAAAGACTAGATAATATCCCTCATCTTCACCGCTGTGACTCTAAGAATACCAACAAATGAGACGGCTCAATGTCAATCAGATCATGATACTAACATAAGACCTATAGTGTGACTGACTGAATCCTTGTCTCCCTATGCGCATTCTATTCTGCCTTTGGAGAGTTAACGAGAACCTAAGTAATTTGGAAGTATGCCAGGCTCAAATTAGAACTTCAATTGGTGCAAACTGACAACATGTTAAACACAGCTTAAAGTTGTGAGTACAGCCAGGTTTCCAACCTTTATGACTACCATATAGTTACAACCCAAAAGAAAAATTCAAAAAAAGCCATGTTCTTTTAAAAGCTTTCATATAGCAAGATGATACTCAAACTGACTAAGTATAAACCAAATAAATGACCAAACACAAACTTGAGAGTAGGAGGAAATCCCAAGTCCAGAAATCCTTAACTAAGTTAGACAAATTACTTACTTCAGCATTTCCGCAAAACTCATGGCTTCATCGATTCCAGGAATTGCATTTGCTAGCTCAGAAACAAAGTTGTCTGGCCCATCACTAGAAAGATCATCATTCTCTACAGACGGATCCACTTCCTGCAGGAAAATGTACGCTGACAACAATGAATTTAAATGATGTAGCAAAATATCAGGGTAAACAATAAATGCAAACAAATTCTAGAAAGAAAAATGTCAAGTTCAACAACTACCATACTTTCCTATCACATCAAAATGACTTCTCCTTTTTATCATTATCTCTCCCTTTCAAAAAATCTCTACGCCCCTTCTCTCCCCTCATATGCAAATGCATATACTTTTTTCCCCTGCAGCAGCTCTTAGGCTATGCTTTTCAGAGATAAATGTTCCAGCCAATGTCCAAACAGACCTCTGGTATTACTTTCACCCTTGGTTTTATGTGCAATTTTTTTCCTCTTCTTTTCTTTCAACTGCATCATTCTAGAATTTTATCTTAGAAAATCCAATACCTCATCCAATTTACTAAAATTTGAACTTTTTTGCACCTCCGAATTGTGATCAGGCCACTCAGGCATGGATATGAAGTTATGAACACTCACTAATTCTAAATTGTACCAAAAACTTGTAACTTTTCTGGAAGCTGGCAGAGTCTGACTTACACAAAAGTATTGTTCGCCATTAGACAGCCCATCCAATAAATTACAGTTTTAGTGCACCGAGTGCATACGAGAATTTGTGCTCAAACTGTATACAGAACATATCCCCCCCCCCTCCCCTTTTCTCTCCCTCCCATCCCCAATTCACTTCTTTTATGCTACAAACTTATTCATTAACCAAATAAAACTTCTTCTTTTGAGAAAGCAAGTGGAATTAAATCAAAACAAGCAAAGCAACCGATTAGTTTAATCCCATTTAAAACAACAAAGAAATCATTTCCAAACATCCCAAGTTGCAATTATTTAGCAAGGGAAAGTATTACATCAAACAGCTCGAAAGATAACTGGTAATCCCACAATGTGGAAACCTTTGTGGATATCATTTAGTTTAGATGGTAATCACAACTAGATGGTAATCACTCGGCGGTGGTATCGAAGACCTATGATTGATTACCGTCTACAATTGCTGAATGTCAGCCATGCATACAACTAGCATTCCAAAAGAACCCAAATCATCAACTAAAATAGTCCCAAAAAAAATGCAATTTCACCCTAATTATAAATAAAACACAATTTCACCCTCAAACACTGATGATCTATCAACTTCATCAAATTTCCATCGTTTTGCATTTAACCATCTCTCCAAAATCAATCAAACTACATTTCAATTCAATCAAATTCGGATCAAATTACACCCCCATAAAACCCATTTTGTTAATTAGCAAAATAAGAAAAACCCAAAATAAAAATAAGGAATAAATTATTTTACCATGGCAAAGAGATTGGGGAAGCCATTAACAAGGGTAGGAGTCTTGGTAAAACGCTGTTGAAAAGCATCGCTGAGATTGTGCGCAGGATCAGTTGAAATGATAAGAACAGATGGTCGAACACTTGCAAGAAGAATGGCAAGAATTGAGCTACAAGTTGTCTTCCCGACCCCACCTTTGCCTCCTACAAATACCCATTTAAGGGTGTCTTGGTCTAGAATGTTCTGCAATGTTCCTTCTGGTATTTCTAGTGTTGTTTCTTGATCTGACGCCATTGATTAAAGATCCAAGCTTTCTCCCTCCACAATTTATATTCTCACTAGAACTTCAGATTTTCTGAATTAATTTCGTGGGATGAGCAAATTTCTGGGTTAGATTTGAAACCACGAAGAAATACAGGAAATTGCTGGGTTTTTTGAGATGATAGTGGTAAAATTCCCTTTCCCCCTCTTCAGTTGTTTCTTCTTCTTGGGTGTTTTTTTCCCTTGCCCTTGCTTTTTGTTTTCACAAATTCTTATTTACAATGGGTGTACATATTGTACACCGAAGTAAAAAAGTTAACTTAAAATGCTTAAAAGTTAAGGCTTTTATATGTAAAAGTTATCTATTTGTAAGTGATAAATTTTTTCATTTTAGTAAAACTTATTTCTTCAAAATCACTAATAATGTATAAAATTAATCATTTAATCATTTCTATCAACCTTTTTTTTACTAATATAAAAGTTAATCAAAACTAGGTTAAAGTTACAAAAAAAAAGGGGTAAAGTTATCTTGGTGTACAATAATTGTGCGCGCAAGACCTTTTGTTTTGTTTTTTGTGTGTGCAATTTTACCTTTTTTTGGGTAATTATTCTTTAGATTTCTAAATTTATTTTCATTTCGATATTAAAAAATTATCTTACATATTTGTAAAACTAGCATAAAACCCGTTACAATCCGCGATATAATTTTGTAGAAGAAACTAAATAAAATAGGGTTATTCTTTATACAAATTAATCATTACATCATTGGACATTCGCAATAATAGCCGATAGATAACTCTCATTGTATTTCAGTTATTTTATCTTTTTTTTTTTTTATCTGAATAAGGGCATAAATCTAGAGAGTCATTGTTATTTTAAATAATTTTATTACCCTAATAAAAAAAATTATTCTAATAAGAAAGCTCTATGCATATATTTACTAAAACAAAATGTTTTGATTTTGAGTACCAAAACAATATATTTGAAAATATTTTAATAAAACGTTGAAGATGAATCATGATCCATATAAAATTTAAAATTGGCCCATCAGAGCACTAACCTTGAGGTCTGACCTATGATATAGTAAATAAAAATTAAACAAGTTATACTAAGTATAATATTCATTTTTGGCAATGACGCGTACCTACTGGAAACAACATTTTTTTTTACGGATAAGAAGAAATCCTCTCGGCTGCCCTCACATAGGGCCCCCACCCAGAGGCCCATTACAAGCCTTAAACCCCTTGGCTCAAGTGGTGAGCTTTCCCTTCTTCCCTAGCATTGTCTAGGGTTCGATTGCTAGAAACTAACATATAAAGTTGTTCGTGTTACACCAACTTTCTATGTATCTAATTATCCAAATAACCTAACACTCGTCTTAGTCGTACTTATCATTGTTACCCACCTGACTAACCACGTTATCATCTTACTCATAAACCTAGAAACAATTACGTTTCTGAATGACCCAGTTGATTTGTGCTCAAATGGTTAAGCCGAAAGCGGAAAGCCTTCTTACACGGAATATGACTTGTACCTAACTAAAAGTACCCACATTGAATCTGACAAACTCAAATTGACCCAAATCATTCAAACGTCACGTTTGCCATAAGGCCCATAACTACTTACAACCAAGGATCTTGTGAGAAAGGTTTTCCACCTTTGTTCACTCTTGCACTGTAGGTGCCTCAACAGCTTCAACGTCTTTCTTAGCTTCCCCTCCTACCTCTTTTTTGTCCTCTTTTCCTTGGAAGGTCTCCCAATCATCTTTCTGAAATAGGTTGGACCTATTGCCCTTGTGGCTCATTCGCATCAAAAAAAAGAAATAGGTTGGACCTGGCTCTAGGAATGGAGTTTCTCCCATTCTTTAGGTCCTACCATGGGAAGCAACACTGGCTCATATATGCAGCCATGTATCTTTTCTTAGACTAAAAAGCATGAATGTATAAGATATATACAAGCGTAGGCATGATGGCAAGGAATACCAGCCAATTCCAAACTGAAACAAGTGCATTTCTTATTCTCTAGATTTACCAAAGACTTGTCATTGTTATCTCTACTTCAAACAAATGCTCACTACTCCTAGACAGATTGTTATACTTTCTAATATTTTCAACCCAATCAAACTGTTTCTTCACATAAGGCATGCATGAATCTACCAGCTCTATAATGTACTACTTCCTGTTTCTGATAGTTTCTTTGCATAGCATGCTTTCTCATCCACTCTGTGTGTGTCAAAATGGACGTGTCTCTTGCTTGCTCAAGGACATTATTGAAGCCTTGCACATGCTATTCAATGACATCTTAGACTTTAGTGGTGGAAGAGAATGCATACCTTCTCCAACACTTAGGGAGTATGGCTTACATATATGCATGAGCAAGCTTAGGCATTCCTTTCAGCGCGCGTAAGCATATGGTTGTCAAGTTCCAACTGAGATATAACACAAGAAAACAAAACTATTCAAAGGAAATCAAATCAAACCTGAATATTGCAAAGCCTTAGGGTTTAGGGAAAAGTCGGCCGCTTTAGGTCAATTTCTATCAAAGTTGGTCATTTTAGTACGCTTTGGTTGTTTTAGGTCAAAGTTGGTCAATTTAGGTGAACGTTGTTCATTTCAATCTGTTTTGACAGTTTTAGGTCAAAGTTGCTCATTTTAGGTAAGTTAAGGTCAAAGATAGTCATTTTAGTTCAATGTTGGTCAATGTTGGTCATTTTATGTCATGAAATAACTTAAAAATAACCCAGTGTTACAAGACTTCGCTTGATAAAACAAGGAACACTTTTTACTGAAACATATATAATTTTTACATCACTATATGTTTTTTGTTAGAACATGACCATTTTTCTGGAATATTCAGTACTACAATGATTGTGATCAACAATTAGTTAATGTAAAGGAGCAGATAATACACAGTCACTTTGGGAATTTTTGTATCTTAAGATGAAAATTAATGTAACATGCATGAGGCGTATTTTGAAAAGTTTTGCATCTTCTATCATTATTGCCGGAAATCACTCCATATCTTCTCAGTTACACATAATAAATACAAATAAAATTTAGGAATATTTCTCAATTACTACCTAAGTATTTAGTGACTTTGCAAATTACTACCTAACTTGTTAAAAGTTTTCAATTACTACCCAGGTGTTTAGTTATTGTTGTCAATTACTACCGTAGCTCATATTCCGGCCAATTAATCAATAATCATATCATAATTAACCGTTAATCATCTCATAATCAATCGTTAATCATACTTTAATCATTTAAAAAATCCAAAATTAGTTAAATTAGAAATCCGAAAGTACCAAAAAAAAAAAATCAAACTCTCTAATTACATATACAAATCCACACACACGGCAGACACAAACTAATATGCAAAATCCACACACACGGCAGACACAAACGTTGTTATGAATTAAGAACATATCATGTTAGAGAGAGAGAGAGAGAGAGAGAGAGAGAGAGAGAGAGACCAAAAAAGCCCTCACAGCAAGAAACCACTCTACACACGGCAGTCAATCCGACCGGCAAGTTAGACCGGTAAAACCAAGAGCTAGGAGTTTACCACCCTCAACAAATCACACCCAACCATCCTCCCCAAACCAACACCCAATTACACTCCGACCACCTGACCCCAAACCCCCACCACCCCGCACCGTTAAGGCAGCCCTAGAAAACCAGAGTCAAACCATACTACCATACCATATCCAAGCGGAGCCGAGTTTGCCTTTTGCTATAACTCCTCCCTCACCGGAGCATCTGGGAAATGACCTGTTCATACCAATCTCTGCGGAGGTGTATGAAGACATTGCAAAACCTTGGGAAAATGCCATCTTTTTGAAAGTTGTAGGGAGGTCGTTCTCAAAGGATTTCCTCGCAAAAGAATTACAACGTCTATGGAAAATCACAACACCCATTCATTTGTTGGGCCTAGGGAAAGGGTTTTATACGTTGAATTGTCATACAGAAATGGCTAAAATGCAGATAATCACAGGGGGATCGTGGTTTATCCAAGGGGCCCATGTGTGGGTTCAAACTGGCAACCTGGGTTCAAGCCATCGAAGGCAAGCATAGCGACGACACCGGTATGGGTTAACCTACCAGAATTACCTATCGAGTTCTTTAGAGAAAATATTCTGAAACAAATGGGGGAGAAGTTAGGTACGATGGTGAAAATAGATATCAGGTTTAAGGCAGGAGATGGAAGGAGATTTTCCAGTCTATGTGTCCTAGTGGATAAATCAAAACCACCTCCAACAGGAATCTGGGTGGGGAAATCGTTCCAAGAAATCACCTTCTCTGAAGGGCCTTGGTTTTGTCCATTGTGCAATACGTTTGGACATGCCATGGGAAATTGCAAAAAGAAAATAATGGAGAAAAAAGGGGGAGCTCAAGGAAGGTACAACTATGGTGGGGAAGTCCAGGAAAAAAGAAACAGAGGAGTTGTTGGAGAAGGTGATCCAAAAAAGGGAAGTTTGAAAAAGTGGGCCCAAAAAGAAAACACCCTTTTGGGCCAAAAATCTCAACAACCGGTTCTTTTGATAAGTCCAGAAGTATAAAAGGTACACTCTATCTTGGAAAAGCCAACTTCCCCAACTGTCTTATCAAATTCTTTTTCGGCTTTATTGGAACTAGATTTAGGGGATAGCTTTCTCTCTTCTGTCATTAATCACAGAGCCGAAAGCACTGCCAAAGGACATGGGGAACAGGAAAACCACAAAAACACTTCACTTCAAACAGTTCAACTGAACCAAACCAAGTCAAGGGAAAACCCACCACCTTCCTTCTCACCAAAATCCAAAACAAAAACCAACAAAGACAACAAAAATACCACTGAAAAAACCAACGGGGAAAAAATCATTCAATTCCAACATGCAAATGGAAATTTGGTGCAGTTCCCCACCACCACCACTATCTCCATCGACCACCCCACCAAACTCACCACCACCACCAACAATCAAAAGAACCCACCGCCAAACCCACATGTTGTTGAACAAACCAGCCCTACCCTGCTCCCAGAAGTCGATCTCACCCAGACTTATTTTCTGACGACGAACGGAATTCATATGGAGGAACTAACTTTTGAAGAGGTGAAGAGGATAATCTTGAAACCAGAAACGGGCCCACCGAATTTACTGTGTACAATGGGGGGGATTGCTTCCTTCTGGCACATCTTCCACAATTTCAGAGCACCCACCACCTTCCAACCACCATGAGAAGCACCTTGCTCTGGATTCTTCGGAAGGGAGGAATGGAGGAACATGACAAACACACACTACACCAGCCAGGGGCGGAACCAAGGGGGGGCTGGCGGGGGCCATGCCCCCCCCCCCCCATGATTCATGTTAAAATTTAGTTTTGCATAACATAGACAATACTTTCAAGTAGCTGAGTTGGTTTTGTTTACTGTTTTCAAAGAATCTTTGGCTTAATAGCGCTTGAGTTCGAATCTCAGCTCTCAACTCTTTTTCATTTTGTTTACTCTTTTGGTAATTTCTCAATGTTGTTACTTTGGTCAGCTAGTATCTCCAAATAATGTTGTCAAATACTTTTGCAAATATCAATATAAGTAATGTAAGTTACTCTTATTTTTTTATTTTTTTTATTTTGATATTCATACAACTTAAAACTTTTATATTTCTTTTAAGGGAAACTTAAAAGTTTGTATTTTTAGGTACAGATCGACTACATAATAAAGGTTCATAAAATTATTATAGTTTAAAGTATTTACTGCCACTAGTAGAAAAAACACTTATTACAGCCCCCTTATTGAAGGGGGCATAGAGAAATACGCTTCAACAAGTAATTGGTCAACGCGGGTCAAACATTATAAAGGGTTGTTGAAGCGAACATTTTTATTGTTCGCTTCAATAGCAATTGTTGAAGGGGGCATTAAATGTTCCCTTAAACAAATACTACTCGCATATACTCTAATTTTTAATTCTCTCTCCTCCTCATTTCTCCTGTTAGCCTGAAATTTTCATTTCTCTCTCTTCTCTTCCCGGTTCAAAACTCCTCAAACCATCCGCCCCTTTCCATGGAAGATCTTCTCTCCCTCATTCTCTATAATTTCAAAGAAGGTGTCTTCATAACTGAATTTTTCTGTTAATTTTGAATTATTGTTCTTGGGAATAGAGATTGGTTTTTGGTGTCAAATTTTGTTCCCGTCGGCGAGGGTTCTAACGCTGCTGCTGGCCCATCTTCATCTATCAAGAAATCGAAGCGTTTCGAGATCAAAAAAAGGAACGCCGTTTCTCTCTGGGCTTAGGGTAATTATTATTTCTACCATTTTAGCTTCAAATATCTTCATAAACCCTAACCCTAATTTAATGGAGGATTCTCTACTGTTTTTTGTTGATTTTCGGGGTCGATTTTCGGCAGATATTGTGGTCGATAATTGCGCAATTTGTAGGAACCACATCATGGATCTCTGTGAGTTCTTTTCCCTCAATTTTTTAGGGTAATTTATTTTAAAGGTTTTTGTCAAAAATTGATTTTGATTTGTTGATGTTGATTTTGAATAGGCATTGAGTGCCAAGCAAACCAGGCGAGTGCTACCAGTGAAGAGTGTACTGTTGCTTGGGGTATTCTCTCTCCTAATTTTTATTTTTATGAATTCCTCTTGATTCCTGGTCTTTTTTGTTGTGCTAAAACTGAACTTCAAACTAGATATCTTGAATCTAATTGAAGAAAGATTATGAGAATTTGGAATTTCAGTATGTTGCCATATATGTTTATGATTGGAAGCTAATTTTGAGTTTCCCATGTGTTTGGGTGTATCCGTGTATGTGTCTGCCTTGTGTGGTTTCGGATAGGCACTGTGTTTGTGTCCCTAGTAGACTGTTTTCTTGATGTAAAGATGTAGAGAAATGTTCATTGGGGTGGATTAAATGGAGAGTGTTTAGTAGAATGAGGTGGTTCATTGAATCTTTGAAACTACTTCTATGATACTACGCATATACGTCGGACTTTATTTCTCGATCATTCTTCAACTAACATGAATATTTTCCAGAAATTATGTGTCTTGAATGGTGTTTACATCACCTTTAAGTTATGTTATGTTATTTATTTTTCATAACTGTGTGCAATCAATAAGATAGCTAGCAAACTATGTACTTGTTCTCAATTGAATTTGATTATGGAGTCTCTAAGCAGTTAGCAAAATGAACTTAGTATTTTTTTTATTTGTTGTTGATGATGCGATGTAGTTTGACTCGAATTTGCTTTGATATTGATCTTATTTAGCAAGTGTCTGATTGGATTTCAGAGATAAAATTGTTAATTGTAGATCGATATGATGAGTCCCAGGTAACTTTTCTTTTCATCTACAACAGTACAACTTAATTACTTAATCAAAGTTTCCTGATTTCATCTATAAATTTGTTTGGATTCTGATTTTGTTTTTTTTGAAATATTCAAAATCATGTTACGCAACTGAAGTCAGATCAATTGATCTGCCCCCTCTGGTTTTAAAAATATATTTTGGGTAGTCCTTCACTAACATGTAGACATAGTAAATTAGTAATAATATATTAAATTTGACGAGAACAAAATTTGGGTAGTCGTTCACATTGTCTGAAAATTAAAATTAGAACCTATAAGAATTTAAATACTGCCTCCGTATTTTAAAAAGAGATACACTTTTCGTAAACGGTTGTATTTTAAAAAGATATACACTTTCTTTTTTTTACATATTTTGGTCTTCACTTCTCTTGTATTAATATTTCTCTCTTTCTTACCACACTTACTCACATCATCTTTTTACTATAATAAATAATTCACCACCCACTACCCCACTTTCATCTTATTTTAATAAACTCAACTCACTCTCCTAAAATTATGTATCGGTCAAAGTATGTCTTTTTAAAATACGGAGGGAATAACTTATAGATATAAGGAGTATATATATACATGAAAGGAATGAGAATGACCTATTAGGTTCTCATTCATGTTAAAATTTCCTTTTTTTAGAAGTTTTTGTGTAGGCAAAATGTTTGAAAACTGAAAAAAGTGTTTAATTACTAAAGTGATGCAAGATAGAAGTTACAAGGACTAGAATCGTGAGTTCTTGTAAATGGAGTGCTAACCCGCTATTGTAATATTGATCCACACTTTCTTGGTCTTATGCATGGATATAGGCCAAGGCTACATAAATAAATATAGGGAAGATAGGGAAGAAGACAGTACGGAGTAGAATATGTGGGTAGGAGGTTGGGAAAAAAAGCATATTGCTCTTCCATGATTAGCAAACCATGTTTTTAGTTTGTTGGAATTTCTGTTGATTTCTGAACCTGAACGTTCGTACGTTTTAGTCAGTTTTTCATTGTATTCTTTAATTCATTCTCATGCTACTTCCAGACACTGATGAATTTGTAATTCCAAACTTGGGAATAGAGAATCCTGACCAAATTGACTCCGAGCCTACCAAGTCTCCTCCCTTGAAGGTAAACCTTTAGACATATTCTTTTCTTTTTCTCTTATCTGTATTCCTTGGTAGCTTGACAGATCAAACATAACCAACTCTGATAAACAAGGGGTCCGATCTTGTTTCCTTTCCTTAGATATGGAAAGGTATTTATGTTTCGTTTCAATTCTCTTATATCTAAAAGGAAAGGATACAAGCTCTTATATATGTACTGCTGAAGTCTTGCTTGTGGTTGTGAATTTCAGAGTTGTAGTAGTTGAATTTTAAATTTCCCTGTATTTCTCTTTCCTTTTATATGGTTACAATTAAGTTGATATTTCTGCAAGCAGAATTCTAACAATGTTTGATTCATTGCAGCAATTGAAGGCTGGATTGTACTTGTCACAGGAGTGCATGAAGAGGCACAGGAAGAGGATCTCCTTAATGCTTTCGGAGATGTCGGTCATATTAAGAACCTGCATTTGAATCTGGATCGTCGTCCTGGATTTTTCAAGGTGAGATGATGTTAAAGTTTTGTTGGTTATTTTAATTTGCTGCATTTTTATTATTTTATGCTGCCTTTAATACGAAAGTTTGAAGTGGTTATTATCTGTTTTCTCCAGTTTATTTCATTAAGTTCTGGTGGTTATGATTGGTTTTGTTGATTTAGTCAGATGGTTCAGATATACTTGTTATTAAAAATATTTGGTATGTTGCCCGACAATAGGTAGCTTTCCTGATACCTTAGTGGTGTCACAAAAAAGGTAAGAAAATCTTAAGTATTTTTTTCTCAAGTATTCCGTATAAATCACAATTGATAGTCAAAATAGATACTTGTATTGGGGACTGACTAGAATTGATCATAGATTCATAGGGTGCACTGGGGACTGGATTGACCTGAAGTAGCCTTAAAACCTAAATGGCCTAAACAATCTAATCAGGCTAAGTACATCCCAAAATTGGCCAAACTAATCAAGCAGGAAAATGGCTGGCAGGCCTGGCTGACTTGATCAGCATAACACCAGACAAAATTAGAAGACAAAAATGAACGCGATTTGAAGAGCTTACCCTGAGTAGTGCTTAGAAGGGAAGTTGCCAGTGAATCCTGGTAAGTTGGTAATTAGTGAATTTTGAGGTGCAGCTTTGATCAGAGTAAAACAAACTATGACATGAACTAGTAATGCTAGTGTAACAAGACGACAACTGCTAGCCGTTTCTTAGTTAATTTTCTTGCTAAAATTGCTGCAAATACTATAGGCATTGACCCTTTTATTCTTCTATTTCCATGAGACTATGATCTTCATACACAACCATTAGGAAAATTGATTATTAGGATATGGGTTAAACCAATATGGAATAAAATACTGTATTTATTCAACAACGATCTGTATCTACCCAGAAATTTCTTAAGGATAACGTTTTATCAAGTAGCAGGTAAAGTAGTCTGTTTTTAGGAGGTGGGTTTTCTGTAAATAATTAAAAATAATGGTTTTAAGCTACAACAAACCATTATTTTCATTTTATAAATCACATAGTTACCTTCTTCTACCAACTGATAAGGCATAAATAAAAATATCCCTCTGGTTTCTTCAACGTCTGTCACTTTCTAGGAATCAGCAAACAATATGTTTATTTAACCTGGCAGTGTTAGTTCCTGAGACATGGATGATTCTCAGGAATTTCCATGAAATCCAAGCATACATATGTGCATCTAGAAATATAGACACTTATTCTGATTTTAGCATTAAGAACTAAGTGAAAGAACACAATTTAACTTTCTAAAACTCAGTTGAATCTATTTATGCACATGTAAGGCTCATAGGATCGTTATAGGTCATATTTAGGTGACATTTCCGCTCCCAACTTTGAACTAAAGAACCTAAGGACTCATTTGATTCTTATTACATGATTAATATGCATAGTTTTAACTTTCTAAAACTCATTCCAATCTACGTATGCACATTTAAGGCTCATTGGGTGGTTATAGGTCATGTTTAGAGCTAAAATAACATTTTCTCTCCCAACTTTGAACTAAAGAACCTAAGGACTCATTTGATTCTTATTACATGATTAATATGCATAGTTTTAACTTTCTAAAACTCATTCGAATCTATTTATGCACATTTAAGGCTCGTTATAGGTCATATTTTTAACAACTTAATTATCTCTATAGTCTGCAACTATATCTTTTTTATGCTTCAATGGAATGTAAAGATAATATCGTGAGTGTGAACTTTGGTACTCTATAGCTCATATATTTTCCTTCCATCTTGCAGGGATCGAGTCGATTGGAATTAGAAAGTCAACACGGCCTTAATTAAGGTTTGTACGTAATGCATGATCGATCTAAAGGGAGCTAAGTGGCCGGATTAGAGAAATTTGTTAGACTAGGTCTCTAGCCTTTTGTCTTTATTTGTTAATATTAGTTTTAATTTGTTAGACTAGCTAGCTAGGTGTTTAAAAATTGTAAACGTACGTACTATACGTTTTTCTTTATTAGGCTAATATAAATGAAGTTAATTTAATGATCGATTTGTTAATAAAAAAAATAAGCAGATTCATACCTTTGCTATTCTGGTGTTGATTGGTGCGTGTACAGGTTTCAATACTCAATGGTGTATATATATAGATTTGGTTATTGCCACCTATTTTATATTTTAAAAGAATTTGGAAAAAAAAATAATGTTGTTGAAGGGGGCTTTTAATGTACGCCTCGACAACATATGAATTTATGGCGCCAATGTACAGGTATTGGCGCAAGAATACAGGTCTGTTGAGGGGGGCATTTAAAAGTGAGCCTCAACAGAGGTGTCTGTTGAGGCGGGCTTTTGTAAAGCCCCCCACAACAGGTCCTTATTTTTTCGCTTTGGTTTTGGGCTGTTGAGGCGGGCTTTTGAAAGCCCCCCACAACAGACCACCTGTTGAGGCGAACAAAGCCCGCCTCAACAGCTATGTGAGCTGTTGAAGCCACGTCTGTCGAAGCGGGCCTTGTTCGCCTCAATAAGCCCAAAATGCCCCCCTCAACAGGTATTTTTTCCACTAGTGTGCTATTTTCTGTTTTTCTACTCGCTTTTACTTTATTTGTTTTGTGCTTTTAATCATTCTTATAATATAGATGCACTTTGTGGAAATCTGTAATACTCAATAAATGTCTTAACTTTTATCTCTATCCTTCTAAAGTATTCACAGTTTCACACAATTGGTTAGTTACTTGGTTTATACATTTATACGGGGTATAGTATTGAGTGGAACTTAAGAGAAAAAGTAAATATAATATTACTTTGATTTTCGAAATATCATGTGAAATAAAGTGTAAAATTATTTTTTGGACAAACATAACATATAATGTCTTGCCCGGTTGGCCCCTCCAAAGTAAAATTTCTGGTTCCGCTACTGACACCAGCTCGGGCCATGGTTAGACCTGACACTCTTACCGAAGGAGCGGTTGATGATGACTTTGAGATTCCTACCACTAACGGAAAAGGTTCTGGAAAACACCAACGAGCTGTTCTTGGTGGATATAATGCCGATGTTGAAGCAGCTGAAAATTCTCCTCAATTGGGGAGGGGGAATAGAAACAAAAAAACCCACGGGCATTAAACATGGTGATGGTGCCAAAAAGAACAAGGTGGATGTGTCCGATAACAAGGGAAGAGGTAGATCCACTAGCAAAAGTGGAGTCAGACACCCTCAAGGTGTTGAAAAGGAAACCATACCTTCCATATAACATGTCAATGTTATTTTGGAACTGCTGGGGTATTTCCCGACGAGGCTTCAAACCAAACCTAAACCTACTCATCTCGCAACATCACCCTGATATCATCATGCTAGCCGAAACAAAAACTTGCCGATACCATACAAATTCCATTCTGCGTGACATACCCTATAGCTCTTGGCACTTGGTTGAACCGATCGGTCTTGCAGGTGGTATTTTGCTGATATGGAACCCCGTTAGGGTTAATGTCCATATTGTCAATGAAAATGCCCAAGGAGTTCACTGCCTGGTGGAGGTAAGAGATTCACTTAAAAAAAAAAAATCTTTCAACAATTTATGCTAATATTAATTTTAATTTGAGGAAACAATTGTGGGATCAGCTAATTCAAATTTCAAATACAGTTAATGTACCATGGGTTATGCTAGGAAACTTTAATAAAGTTATATCCCAATCTGAAAAGTTAGGGGGAAGATTGATTAACAGATGCCATAGTCAGTTATTTGCAAATACTATGGATGCCTGCAATTTGTTAGACCTAGGGTTCGACGGGCCTAAGTACACTTGGACAAACCGTAGAGGTGAGTACCCAATTCTAGAACGTCTGGACCGGGCTTGGGCCACTGGTAGGGATGTTCCCCAATGCTAGTCTCTCTCATCTACCTAGGGTTACGTCTGATAATTGTCCGATATTTTTAACCTTAGACAACCCTTTGCCTCCTCTTGGCAATAAACCGTTTCGTTTCGAGCCAATGTGGCTCATGGAACCATCATTCGAAGGTGTAGTAAGGGGTGCTTGGGGTAGAGTCTGTGAGAATCTAGGAACTAAACTAAACCAAGTAGGAGAGGAGATTTTAGATTGGAATCACAATGAGTTTGGAAATCTTTATAAAAGGAAAAAACATGTGCTAGCTAGGTTAAAAGGAACCAAAAATAGCCTCCAAAAACATCCAAACTCCCCCTTTCTGTTTAACCTGGAAAGGTCCCTGCAAAACGACCTTCTAAATATCCTGGTCCAGGAAGAATGCTTGTGGCGTATGAAGAGTAGAATAGAATGGCTCTCCAAAGGTGAACGTAACACTGCATTTTTTCATAAATTCGTTGTTATTGGTAGACAAAACAATAGGATTAGATCTTTGAACAACAGTGTGGGCCAAGTGTTTACTACCCAAGGGGAGATTAGGGATCTAGTTCATTCTTTCTTCACTGATCTATATTCTTCTAATCAGCCGCCGATGAATCCAAATTTCCACACTTCGACATTATAAACATTGGTCACATCCCAACGGATCTGGAAGTTAAAAACGCACTGTTCTCCATGAAACCAATCAAAGCACCAGGTCCGGATGGATTCCATCCAATTTTCTTCCAAAGATCATGGGATATCGTGGGTTAGGAAATTTGTAATCACATCAAGTCTTGGTTTAGGGTTGGTAGGATACCCCAAAACGTTTGCCATGCACTCATCTGTCTTATTCCTAAACAGTAAAAACCGGAACTAGTTAAACACTTTAGGCCAATTAGTTTGTGTAACACGGTGTATAAAGTGGTGACTAAGATCATTGTTAATAGGTTAAAACCCTACCTCCCTAACTGGATTTCGAAAAGTCCTATGATAGGCTTGAATGGGGGTTTGTGAGGGAGTGCCTAATTAATTTGGGTCTCGATTTTGATACAGTTAACCTAATCATGGATTGTGTGCCTAAAGCTTCTTCCTCCATCCTTATAAATGGTAGGAAGTCAACCACCTTTAACCATTCCCGAGGGCTTAGACAGGGTGACCCCATGTCCCCGTACCTTTTTAATATTTGCCTCCAAGCCTTCTCTGCAGACAACACCCAAGCATGCACCAATAAAGATTGGGCCCCTTTCCTTGTAGGAGCAAAAAGAGTACCTATTTCTCATTTACTGTTTGCAGATGATCTAATCCTATTTGGTAGAGTGGATGAGAAAACTGCTTACGCTGTAAGAGACACCCTTGATCTCTTCTGTTCTGTGTCAGGCCAAAAGATTAACGAGGAAAAAAGCAGACTAACTTTCTCCCCCAATACTACCCAGGAAACCAAAGATCTCTTCCAGGATACACTGAATGTGAGGGAAAGTGAGAACCTTGGAATGTATTTGGGGATCCCAATCTCCCACAAAAAACCAAACAGGAAAGATGTCCAATTTATTGTTGACAAAGTTAGATCGAGACTTGCAAACTGGAAAGCTAAATTCTTATCGAGAGCAGTAGATTGTGCCTAATCAAGTCCACTCTTAATACCATTCTCACTTATTATATGCAAGTTACCTTCCTGCCAATGTCTACCCTTAATGATCTAGATAAAATATGCAACAATATCTTATGGGGTGAGGTGGAGGGGGAGAAATAAAATTCACCTAGTAGGGAAGGACATAACTTTTAGGCCAAAGGAGAATGGTGGCCTTGGAATTCAAAGCCACACAACCATGAACACCGTAGCCATGGCTAAGTTAGGTTGGAAGATGTGCATGGGCCCTACTAACCTAGCAGTTCCAAGTATGTGCATAATAATTATGTTGCTAGCTTTAGAAAGGGTTCTCCTGTGTGAAAAATTATTGGGAAGGGTTGGGAGTTTCTTGCTTCGAATAGTCTGTGGCACATAAGTAAGGGGGATAGTATCTCCCTTTGGCATGACAACTGGGTGGGAAGTGGCACCCTTCGAAGTCTCATATTGGGTCCTTTAACTAGTTCTGAGGATACTAGACTCCTGACCTCCTGTATTCAAGATGGAAACTGGAACTTTGATCATCTGTCTGTCTCCATACCTGCCCATATTTTACACAGAATACATTCCTTACCAAATCCAAATCCAACGCATACTGATACCCCTATCTTCCCCCTTTGTCATTGAAGGGAAGTTCTCTTCTGCCCTAGCTTATACAGCATCCACTCTGAATCAGAACCACCAAAATTTAGTTTGGATTTGGAAAACCATACTACCTCCCAAAATACAATTTTACCTGTGGTTGTTATGGTGGGATAGAATCTCACATTGTCAGTTGCTCCAGCTTAGATGTATAGTGGAGGATTCTAGTTGTTTAGTTTGTAATCAGGAAGTGGAGAACTCAATTCATGTCATGCGTGACTGTGTAGTTGCGCAAGGGGTGTGGAATTGCCTAAATATAGAGCGGCATTTGACTCAAGGGGATATTATCTTGTGGGTTAGGAATAACTTAGGAAACAGTAGTAGTAAAAGGGGGATCAAGTGGAGTATCCTTTTTGCTTTTGTAAGTTTCGAACTGTGGAAACAAAGGAATAACTTCGTGTTTAATAAGTTAGAGGGTCAATCCCCCAATACACTAATAGAAAGAGCCTGTAAGTTAGCCCTGGACTTCATTACTGCTAAGAATACAATAAGCCCAATTGAAAAGCCGAGTGCCACCACTCAGAGAGGTACTCACTGTATGGGGTTTGTCCATGTGTATGTAGATGCCTCCTTTATAAACTCTACATGTCCTTCAAGTGTTGCAGGGGTACTACAAGATTTTGCAGGTAATTGGCTACATGGGGTTTCAAAAACAGACTTATACCCTTAACGCTCTCCAAGCGGAACTGATAGGGATTAGGGAAGGACTGTTGTGCGCATTAAAAGAGAATTACAACGTATCATCATCTTCACAGATTGACAAAGAGTTGCTTATCTCATCAATAGGATTGATATTGAAACTGACATGTATTTTGGTATTGTACATCAATGTAGGGAGTTGTTCCAGTCTTTCCAAGACATTAGACTACTCCACATCGGTCGAGAAGGGAACAAGATTGCGGATGCTCTTGCACGAAAGGCGAGGAGTTGTCATTTTGAAATCAATGTAACTGGTTATTTGCCTATCCCACCTAGTTATTGCTTGAACTTATTATTAGCGGATTGTAATAGGCATAATGCCGGAACTTAGTCTTTAGTCATGCTTTTTTCACAAAAAAAAAAAAAACTAATATGCAAAATGACTATTGAAATCAACCGAAATTTACGATTGATATACTACCTTAGCTTAAATTCAGACGATTGATACGCTATCGTAAATTTATTTCATTGAAAATAATTCTTATTTATAAATTATCATTTACGGGTAATTAATAATACACCGTAAACAAATTTAATTTCATATGTGCGTTGGCCGGGTTCTAAGTTGTTGTAATAAAATACTGTTGGATTCGAGTTCATTTTTTTTGTTTGGTTAAATACGGTACCATCACATAACTTAAATAGAGTCTGAGGCATATAGCCTATTACAGTCCAAAAGTAAATTATGCAAATAATAACTAGGGGGTTGGGGATAGGGGTGAGAAAAATCGGATATCCGGTCCGGATTTATAAACCGGATTGGATACCCGATTTTTCTGATCACAAAAATCATGATCCGTGTCCAATCCGATTTAACTGGATATACTGGTTTTGGAAATCCGGTTTAACCGGATCAAAAAATCGGATAATCCGAATCCAATTTATCCAAAACTAATTCTTAATACCTTGCGTATAAGCTATTTTATTCTTTTTTTCTTCTTCTAATAATCGTCATAAATTCTTAGTAAATTAACTATACTTTTAGTATCCAAAAATCATGTACACGATAATTATAAATTTAATAACCTTAGTATGCAAGATAACTCGCATAAAGTTTATTTTTCTTTGGTACGTATTTCAATATTTATTAATCACAAATAATATAGTATTTTAGTATAATCAAAGAACTAAATTCGATAATTTTCTTTTGTACTGTATCTTATACACTTATATTCTTGTTAATTTATTTATATCATACAGAGTACGTAACTTTCTATGTTGTTACTTAAGTCTCCAAACTTTTTTTTACGAAATAGCAAAATTCGCATCGGGTCCAGATATCCAAATCTTAAAAATCGTGATTCGTATCCGATCTAGTTTTTTTCTTAAAAATTCGGATCGGGTATCCAATCCGATTTTATCGAATCGGATATCCAAAAATCGGATATTTCAACAGGATAACGGATTGGAAATATGGATATCTATTTATTCGAATATTTTTGCTCACCCCTAGTTGGGAAAGGTCCTAGTTACATTCACTTCGAAGTTATCCCTTCTACACTTCTCAACTAATCCGTCCGCTACTTGGTTATCTTTCCTTGTATACTTAGAAGCTCCGCATGAAGGGGGGAGACATATCATACACCAATTTTGCAAAACCCAACAACTATTTCCCTGTATGATCTGTAAATACTCCTGCAATACTTAAGGGAGTTTCATGGTTCACAAAGGAATTGAAACATCAACTTTCACATGATCACATTTCTCAAATTAATGGAAAGGATAGTGCCCTATATAGACTTGACCGTTGGAGTGGTAATAACTTGAGGGTTAAAGTTGAAAAACTCCATAGCAGGTTGGTGGCCTTTAAAATAACAATGTTTAGGAGGTGATGGTTTTTACCTTGAAAGACAAACCTATTCCTTTGTTTTCAGATCTCGAAGCACAAAAATGGGAAAAACAAATCCCATTTTAGACCATTATAAGACCGAGGAAGTCTTTGTCACAAGTGACTTGTGTCCATATTGGACACAAGTGAGTACCAATATAAGACCCTGGATTAGAGAAGTTAGACTCGACCAGAAATGAGGGGGACAGAATGGTGTTCCACACATTACTAGCAACAACACAATCCCTTAGAACATGTAAGGTATCTTCTACATGGGTTTGGCAATGAGAACAGTAGGAGTCCTGGACAAGCTATGAATTCCTAATGACTCTTGCAAAAACTTAATACAGAATAATACGATTGTCAATTATTACCCTATGATGACATACAACCCTTAATTTTATTGTTTGATTAATCTTCGTGTAAAAAATAACCAAAACAACTCTTAACAGTAAGAATTTACACCCTATACTTTCCAATTGGGATATTAAACATCAAAATAATACAGAATCATTTACAAAAATTAACTCAAGTATGAAACTTTAGGTCTTTAGCTATATGTCTTCCATGTATTCTGCTAGGATGCTAACATCTTTCTAGCTTAAATGCTATCATCTTCCCCTATCAGCGTTTTAGACTTCACTGTCGATCTGACAACATGGCAACATAAGTGCTTTCATCGGCGCAACAAACCTGCACTGCTGAAGAATTCTGTTGGTTGATTAATCAGCGCAAGCAGTTCTTACCTGAGAATACATCCAAGTGCTTTCACGAGTCCGTTATACAAGGTTGCTTTACACACTATAATTAAGGTGATGAGGAACATGAAACATATGCTAAACAAGACCATGACCGGATTAAGCTCATCATCACAAGCTTTTACCCTATGTCTCATCAACATTGATTATCAACTCATAATGATCATTTGAGCTGTACAACTTCCTTGCATATATGACGCGTTTAAGCTTTATTTTTGGAGGGATTCAGTACATAGAATTATAAGTGAAGCAGGTGGCTACAATTGAGGAGATACATATCAGAAGTGAAGGGAAGAGAGTAGTATTCAAAAGTCTGCTTTCACCCCATAACCCGGCCAGAGTTATCGTACCATCAGCAACTACTCGAGCTAGGGTCCCTGCTTCTGTAGAAAGCAGTCCTCCGTTGTAGGTCCCACGAGCTAGCCTCGACGACATCACTCGAGATAAAAGTGATAGATTAACACCTTCAAGTACTTCAGCAGATACAAATGTGATGACTGCTGAAATGACATACTGCGGAACTGAATACGGGAATCCAACCTTGAAGCTCAGGACAATTCCTATGCAAACAATGATCTCGGATGTCAACAAAACTTGCCTGCATCAAGTAGTCCAAATGAATTAGTTTTGAATCACAAGTAAATGAAAGTCGTCCTTGAAAATTATGCGATGATTCACAATGCTTCGACTCATAATTGAAGATGATTTACCAGATTTATAATATGCTATGTAGTGCATTATTTACTACCCAAGTATTAATGAAATTGTGACATGAGCCTACCAGTATATGGAGTACATTTTAATCTTTACTGTTATAGAAAATTAGTCATAATACTGTATCTATCGTTGTGGATTTCACAAAAGGCGCTTAAGAGTTGGAAGTAGGAAAACAGCTTAAAACAGAATGAACTAACTTACATGTGTAATAATATAGAACTGTGTAGGAAACTCTGAATTATTTCCAGTCAATAGAAGAGAAACATCTAGGTCTATCATATTTTCTGGTGTGCCGACTAAAACAATGATCAAGAAGACAGCCAACAATGAGCTAAGGATATGCAACAACAATTAACATAATAGGTTTCCTTTGATGATTACCTTTCCTCAAACATATTGCTGATGTAGTTTCCAACTAGAACATTGACTGGGAGAACTGTTAGCCCAAGACATGCAAGAAAAAGTGCCACAGAGCTGGTAGACCACTTGAAGTAGTATCCTGTAATGACGCTTGATTCTGCTAGTAGTATCTCCATTGCATACTTGAGCATGAAATAAATCAATAATTGAGCCTGATTTTAGGCAAAAGATGATTTTGTAAGTTTAGATGTCTGTCAATGAAATCAAAGAAGAGAACTACTATTGAGAAGCATACAAAATTCCAGCTGATTTGATTGGCTACACAAACAGCAGTTATCTAAAAAAGAAGCAAATCATCTATTCATTTTTCCTGAAAAGTGTTACTTCATGAAAGAACTAGTGATGAACCCAACACACAAGGGGAGTTAACACAGCTCAATCTTTCACTTGTTTCAATGGTCTTGAAAAGAACTCCCAATATTATTTCATAATACCCACTGATTTTACTAATATGCTGATGCTGAAAGTAACAATGACTGGTATCGGTTACATAATGCCATGAGATTGTTTTAAGATGAAATCTACACTGCCTTGGAAGTTTTGACTTAAAACGCATACCCCTCTTAAATACCATACTTGGGGATGCAAGCACAGGTATTCTGATAATGAGTCCAAGGGCCGATATACTTTACACTGTTGGTAAGGTGTACATTTACTGGCCTAATTACCAGAAAACAAAAAAAGCTGAACTCCATACCTTGACAGAAGGCGTCAGCAATCTATAAGCTGCAACAATTGAGGTAGCAGGTTTATGGTTTTCTTCAGAATCGTCATCATTTTGGTCATAATCTTGATCATCTTCGTCATCATCATCCTGTTTTTTTTCCTCTGAGCCTTCAAGTAATGGTTGCTCCAAACCATTCTCTGCTGTGTTATGTGTCTTTTGTCCTTTTGTATCATACCAGGTATGGAGTATTAGATAATAGATATAGCAGAGAAAAAAAGATATAATAAACATGTAAACAGTACACAAGACAATGAAACCTTGCTTTGATAAGTCAGCAAATGAGGGTATTTAAGAATGGCAGTGCTCTCAAATAGAAGCTGATGCACTGGACTCAAATTAGCTTTATAGTTTTAGCAAATGTGGTCTTAGGGGACATGTTGCACTTGGTGAAATATGTTAGGGAAAACGGCCATACAGACCAAGAGGAATTACTTGTTCTAATAATCGGAAATTATATGATTCAAAAAAATATCAGAGAGTATATTCACTCTTTAGGCATGGGAAAATATGGAATACTCCTCTATATTAAAATTATACGAGTACTTCGTAAAAGAAAGAGTTACTTGATGCTTTTCACATGATGAGCCTCTAAGGTTGCTAGGAAGCTCAAGGTAACCTACAGCTAATTCCCAGGATTTCAGTTCACATCTAAAATGAGCCTCACTTCTGGCATCATATATTGAGCCAGTGGCATTAAGTTCGTCCACATGGACTCTTTCCATTTTACAAAATTCTTAGGTCTTATGTCAAGTATGGTCCAGATGCCCAAGGAAAGTAGATTTTAACACGAGGAACACCAGTTTTCTGCCTTGGAGATCCATATGCTTCTTTTTCCTAGAGTTACCAAAATGGATCTCCCAAATGGCATGGCTTTTGATCAAGGAAACCAACCTTCATTGTCATTGTCATTACCCCATTGCCTCAAAGAAGCTCCCGCAAGAAGCGGGGTAAGGGGGGTCGGACGTACGCAACCTTACCCCTGCAATTGCATAGAGGTTGTTTCCAATTGACCCAAAAGCGATAACGGGACGACAACCGAACAACCATCTTCTACTTCATGGAAAGGAAGCGAAGAGGTTATAAGAGCCATTTTGATTTAGTCCATTACATCCCACAGCCAAAAGAACAAATGAATCTTTGACTCCATTGGAAATGGACATTTGAAAAATGGATCTCCCAAATGACATGGTTTTTTTTTTATCAGGGGAAACTAACCTTATATTTGATAACATTAATTGAGTATCTAGCACATTGAGCAACACCTTGGATTTTACAATTTCCTCTCAGATCCTTTATTTCTCACTTGCCTTCAAAAGTTCCACAGGTGTGATCAACAATCCTCAAAGCGGAGTAGCCAAGGGCCTAGAACCATTTGGGTTCAGGTCCATATGATGCAAATGGCCAATATGGACCTTCGGATCAATAACATACACTTTGCACAGGTAAGTCCCGGCCTATACATGATTTAAACACTTTCCTCAATCATAGAGCTAAGAAAGGATCTTCCCTGTAGCTTGTGGCTTTGTTAGTTGGCTTAATAACATACCAACCTTCAGTTTTCACATACTAGTATATTACCATGAGACAGTTGAGGGATTCAAAGAGAACTTATATGAGGACTTAACATTTACCGTCAGATTCTCTTGGTCTTTTTTTGCAGATATTAGATGAACAACCATGCAGCAATAGGATATTCTGATATTCATGGTAGTAATAGTGATGGTATTTCTTACCTCGATTCGATTCCTGAGACAAAATGTTGAATTCAGGCTTGGGAGGCTCTTTAAACGAAATGCAAAGACACACAAGGTAAACAAGCCATGCCAGCGCCATAAACCATCCAGGTAAAGTGTCATCATTGAATGTTAATCTGAAGAATTTGAATTTGACTTGAAACAAACAAGCAAGAGCAGGACCACACGCCATCCCAAGTGCACTGGCAGTAACAAAGCCTGCAGATGCCTTCATGCGCAGTTTTGGTGGCACACAATCACTAATGTAACGCCTATTTACAGCCCTAGCAGAACCCAACCTGAAGTAATGACATCCAATTCCCAAGAATTAGACCCGTTACAAAATCAAAGCAATGTATATATATAATGAAGAGATTAAAATAAGTTATTTTGACTAAATTTTCATGAATAACCTAATGAAATGCCGAAGTATCTGTCTTGCAAACGTCACCTAGTCTCCACCCAATAGTAACAGAGATCTAGATTCAGTTACTACTTACAAGACTAGCCTGAAGAGGTTTTAATGAAAAATTTAGACATCTAAGCACAATCCTTAAGGTTAAGGATCACCAATATTGTTGTTGTTTAGATTAAACTCGCTCAAACTACTTTAGTTCACTGAGACACTGACCCTTATTCATTCTCATCCTAAATATGCATGAATTCACTAAGTGGTTCAAGTCAAGAACAATTATTTTGTTTAAATGAACACCAAAAAATCTCAAAAAGATCAGTTACCTCGGACAATATAGCAGTTTTTTTCAAACTATCAAAGGAGACAGGGGTCTCTATTTGGAGGGGAAAACAGAAGAACACAACTTTCAAATAAAAAATACACAAAGACCAGAAATAGGTTGAAGTTATTACCCACAGAAGACACGGCCAATGAGAAGTACTGATATCGAGTTAAGATCAAAAGCCAGTGCATACAGGACATTTCCAACAAGGAGAAGTACACTGCTACACATAAGGGGCCTCTTATATGATTTATTTGACCAAGCACTGAAGTAAACTGAAGAGAACATTTGGGCGACAGCCATTGATCCAATCACTGCCCCACAAACAGTTGCTGCAGCACCAAGGCTTAGAGAATAACTATCTGCTGTGGGGACAATAATGTATGTATTGACCATGTATAGGAATGTGTTCATCAAATTTAACAAAAGGGACATTAAATCAAATGTCTGTTCATCAACATCATCCTGAGGTGGACTTGGTAAATCTTCTTGCACTATCATAGCATGTTTCCCCATGAAATGAAGGAAATTTGTTGAATTTGTCAGCCTATCTACAGCTACTCGAATGGAAGTCACAACCGGATCCTGCAGGTCAAGAAAGGCAACATTACTCCTCTGTTCAGAAATTTGCAGAGAAGGTTGAACTCGTTATTTACGCCGTTTCATTGAAGAATTACAAATATGTGAATAACTAATATAAATTACAGAGAGTGATTGTGCTACTGATAACTCCTGTCTATCATGTGCATATTGGAAATCAAATTAAAACAAACAATTAACCTCCAATTGAGACCTACATAAGAGATGAATCTGATTGAAGTTGCCTATTCAATTGGCATTTCTACTAGTTGAAGCAATAATGAGTTTTCTCAATTCCTATTGTAATGATTACAAGTCTCAAACATATACGAAATTAGTACCTTGGGAGAGTTGGGACAATTGACACAACCCAAATTCAAGTAATCAATTTGAATACTAATTGATCAATTATTGGAGTTTTGATGCAAGTTTAACCTCCTTTTTTCTAGGACAACATATTATTTTCCCATGCATAAACTATCATGTAGAGATTATCTCAAAGAATGATAACCTGAAAGGGCTTAAACAAGTAGCAAACTACATATTTTGTGTGATTATTCTATGAAATGGCTGCTTATTTAACTACACAAGAAAGTAAAAGTCCCTTTAGTTTGGAAACGAACAACACAAAAGTAATGTAGGTTTTGAAAATTTCTGGAACAAGCATGTGTAAGGATATGTAATTAGCATGAAGAAAGTTATTGTAGATGTCTCTAATTAAAAGATGAACATTTCCTAAATCAGGTCCATCAGTATAGTTCTAATTTCAAGCAGGGACCAATAGTTCATTGAATATAGAAAACAGTAAACAATGAAGGAGCAAGACCTGAAGATGAAGAAGCGGTTGATCATATATTGATACATAGCTTCCTTGGTTGTCCTGCAGATCTGCAAGATTGCGGGATATGGCTCCCACGACAGCCCCAAAGCCCTACTTGTTCAACAAAACAGGTGGTTAATAGTTTCATTATTACATACCAGGAAGGGAACACTTGATTTCCCATTAATTACATGAATACATAATTTTGTTTCCAATGAAAATTGAAACTGCAATGAAAGATCGAGTCGAGCAGAGACAAATGTCAGATAATCTGGAAGTTGCCTAGGGCCGCAGTGCATTGCTTTCCCTAGCAGCTAAACAGCACCTTTGCTCAACAATCAATTAAACCATAAAAACCCTTTGGACAAGTTCTAAATCTACACCACTCCTACATCAAGGATTCTTCATGCTGTAAATTGCATTATGACAACAGTTGCATGCAAAAATGAAGCAAATACAGAAAGGCAACAAGTAGAATTTGTCGTTTTGATTAGCAGAACTCGGGGTATTACCACATGCTTGAATATTTGTTGCAGCTGTGAATAGGGATGATTAGCTCGAGTTTTGACATAATAGTTAGTGAAGCCATAGCCCAAGCGTTTATCAAATTTCTTTAAGATCTTCCTTAGAGCTATAGCATTCATTTCAACAAAGAAGAGAAGCCTCAAAAGGTCTTGTCCAACAGATTGATATGCTTCTCGTACTTCAGACACATCAAGAATGCTTCCCTGCTGAAATGAAGTGTCCTGCTGTTCCCTGAGAGCAGACAACCTCTTTGCGAGTAGCCCTTGTTGCTCTAGCATGAACAAGACAATTTTTTCAAGCTGTTTACAGAAAAGGGAATAATAACATCAAGAACTTGACCTTAGTTGTCTAGCCAAACAATGATCAGATAGTTCATCAAGACACTAGTAGAAAATTGTTATTCAGCACTTTCTAAATAGAATGATGAAAAGTTCAGAACAATCCCTTCCAGAAAAAGGGCTTCTATACTAAGTGTGCAACAAAAAACATAACATGTACTTAGTATCTATATATGATACCTGATTATCCAGCATAATCGAGAAATCCTTCAGAACAAGAAGATGATCTCCCGACCCATTCTCAATTTGTCGAGTATATTGATTGACCTTCTTCTTTAGAATCTTGTAGTTTATATAGTACCTTAACATGACCAAGATTAAAAGTTAAGGGTGTTAACTAGCATACAGGCTTAAATCAAATGGTCTAACACGCACCAAGATATTTACAACAGTATCCGGAATACATGAAACTCATGTTCGGAAACTATCAGAATTAATCATCGCGTTCATCAACCACAAATGTCAACATAAATTTAATACAGTACTCCGTAGTATGTAGACCAACTCATTCATAGAATCATAGTCCTACCATTTTCAGTAACTAAACTACCTACTCCACTTCGTTTCTACATCACCTTTCATTCTTTCAACATCACAAAACATGAACTTTAAACGTGACATGAACAACAACCCCACCTCCCAGTCAATTTTATTTTAAAAACGGGCCTCGTTGTTCTTAATCACAAATAATAGTTGGTCTACTTATTTGTCTCATTATCCCAAATAATAGAGATGAACAGAAAAATTACCCTTGCCATTCTTCAATTTGAGTTTGTTTTAGCCTTTTCCCAAAAGCCACCATCCTCTGTAGATTATTACACTATCATGGCAAAAAAAAAAAAAAAAAAAAAAAGAAGAAGAACATCATCATAATCAAGTTTTGAAGATGCCAATAAACAACCTCACAATATAAAAGTTTGGAAAATCAAAAATAAGTTAATCTAACTATTTCATCAAATTAGCAATGAAGGATTAGTTCATTTGTCACGTGACACTTCCCTTGGGAAATTACTCCATATATACATATAAACTCGTTCATATTCCGGCAACTTATTACCGCCTACCAAATGAGCCGATTAACTGTGTTCGTTTCTTTCCAACAACATTTCTTTGTCCTCTCTGTTTACATTACTGTGATGATCACCATTGATAAGTACAATCGAGACTTTCTATTTTTATTTCTTAGTTTTTCTCTGTAAATACACAAAATTCCAAAAAAGGAAGTTTGTTCGCAGTTGTGATTCTGACATGCGGCGTTAAGTTACGCAAAATAAAATCAATTCCTAATTTCTTCATTATCAATAAAAATCACAATCAAACAAAAAGAACCCTAGAAAATACGAATTCGTTCACAAAATAACTTTTTAAAAAATCACATTTTCTCGAAAAATAATATCATTGCGGTGAACAAAACTGCATAATTTTACAATAATAAAAACAAAAATGCCATTAATAAAAAAAATGGAATGAGAGAAGAAAGAGAACCTTAAAGCGGTGAAAAATGAAGGAATTTGATGTTGAGCTGGTTTAGTAGAACTTAGGATTGTTTGGACATTACGGATAATCTGGAGAAATTATTAAGCGGGAATTTGAAGAGGAATTAAACAAGAAAGTGTGATTGTGTTCATGCAACAACTCTTTAGGAGAGAGATTGATGAGCGTGGCAGGAGAAGAAGGAAAGAGAAGGGAGTGAGTGAGTGAGTGAGTGAGTGAGTGAGTGGGAGATTTTGAGGGGAGCACTCGCGCCTAATACGTTTGCTGTTGAGCTCTGCGCTTTGCTTCCCCCTTCAATTTAACCCAAACATTTTCTCCTTTTTTTTCTTTTTTTTAAAAAAGAAACAATATTTTTTTGAATTCTAGTAATGGTACGGTACTAGACCTACTAGGCTACTAGTGACAAGTTCACAACGAGTCGTTACCTTCTTCATTCCTTTAATAATAATAATAATAATAATATGGAAATCACAGCAGGGGATCACTCCTCTGCTTGGTTGCGGGCAGTCCCCATCTCAGGTTTAGGCCAGACTATCGATTGGGTATTCCGTTGTTCTCTGCTTCGACGCCGTGTTCTGCTTGCTCTCGGGTTTTCGATGGGGACATTTATGGGGATCATGCCGTGTCTTGTGCTGAGATTGTGGGTATTAAACATCGACATAATGTTGTTCGTGATACCCTTTTGGATATTTGCTATCGGCCGAGATTTCTGCTCACAAGGAGGTTGATGTTGGGCTGACTAGTGAGAGTGATGGAGCTCTTCGTCCTGCAGATATATTGCTTTATTCATGGGATGACGGTCTAGATGTGTGTGTTGACTTGACTGAGTCTTCCCCTATGACGCAATCTGGGTTGTCAGACTTCGTTCCGGGTCGGGTTGTGGCGGTTGCAGCGCAGCGCAGCGGAAGCAGGATAAGTATGCGGCACGTTGTAGGGCTTTGGGTTACGGTTTCTTTCCTTTTTCCTTCTCTTCTTTTGGGGAATTAGAGAAAGGGGTTGTTTCGTTGCTGAAGCGGGTCCAGACGTACTGCAGGGCTCAAGACATTGGGGCATGGGCAGCTACCCACATTTTCAGCAGGATCGGGTTCGCCATAGCTAGAAGAGTGGGGGCCCAGATTGTATCTCGGCTCCCCTCCAACTTCTTGTAGTTCCCTTGATCTTTGTAGCTTGTTAAGCTTGTAACGTTTTGGTGTTTTCCCATAATAATAATAATATCTTTGTTCTTTAAATATTGCATCATTTTATCTTTTGTAATTCATACGTATGAAAATATATATATATATATACATATATATATATATATATATATATGAGCTCTTGTTAAATTTTTATCGATATATATTTTTGAAATATCAACTTTTTTAGAATTTATACTTCTACATGATTCAAGATAATAAGAGTCAAAATCATGTGTTGGAAACCACAAAGTCAACCATAGTTCAATATTTTAGGAGCGGATGAAGTATGTAGGTTGGTATACACAGTAAGGCTAGGTTTTCTCCAACTAAATTTGATTAAAATTAATTTATACTCCTTTGTATTTTAATACTCCATACTCTCCGTATTTTATTAGGAGTCACATGTTGATTGGCACGCGTATTAAGGAATGAGAGTTGAATTTAATTTAACAAAAATAATAAAGCAAATGGGGGGAGGGAGTAATAAGCCAATAGAAAAAAGATGATGGAAAAAGTATTTTAATCAAAAAAAGAGATGAAATTTAATGTAATGGTAGTCCTTAGAAGAAATTAGATATACTTCGTATTAAATAATTAGAAGATGGTTTAAAAAAGTTACTAAAAATGAAAGTGTGACTCCTATGACCGAAAGTGGTAAGTATGACTCATAATAAAATACAGAGGGGGTAAAGTTATAGTTTAACTGACACAGGATTTAAGAGGGTGGGTTAATCTAAGCATATAAATAGATAGAAATCAAAAAATAATTAATAGGAAGATGATTGATTTTCGGACGTAAATAATGGAGTGATAAAGTGACTTTCCGATTATTATTATGTTTTTATTGTAAATAGTGATTTTAAGTTGTCAATTACTTTGTATGTCTAATTTGTTATTTTATGGCCATTTTATATTATTTTATAGGGACACCAACAGGTCATTTATGTTAGTGACCTCAGGAGTTTCGTATGAAATAGAGACAAGATGAAAGTGGGTTATTATTTATTGCAAAAAATTGATAGTGAGTGAATTATTTATTGTGAAAGAAAAAAAATGTGAGTAACTGAACTTAAGTTTCGTTCTATTGGACTTATTTTGTTTCAACTTATCTTAACTTATTTATCTGGAAAAAAAAAAAAAAAAAATTTGCATGAAATAATTAAATGTGTTTGAGTGAAAAAAACTTATTTTTCTGAACTTATATTATTTGAACTTATATGAACTTACCTGAACTTAACTGAACTTATTATGTTTGAATTAGTCAAACAAGACATAGTCTAAGTGTGGAGACCGTTATTTTTCTGTGAATTGTATTGTACCTGATCGACTGATCGACATGTGAGGTCTATCAGTCTATGGGTAAGATGTAGAGGAACTACTCCCTCCGTATTTTAAAAAGAGATACACTTTCCTTAAATGGTCGTATTTTAAAAAGAGATAAACTTTCCTTTTTTGACATGTTTTGGTCCCCACTTCCAATTATATTAGTATTTCCCTCTTTCTTATGGTCTCCATACTTACTCACATCACCCTTTTACTATAATAAATAATTTACCCACTATCCTCACTTTCATCTTATTTTAATAAATCAACCCACTCTCCTAAAATCACGTGTCGGTCAAAGTGTATCTTTTACAATACGGAGGGAGTATATTTCAATCTCAGATATGTTTTGACAAACCTATCAGATCAAAATAAGTTCAAAAATGGTACTCAGAAGCTCAAAAATGGTACTCAAAAGCTCAAAAATGGTACTCAAAAGCTCAAAAATGGTACTCAGGAGTTCAAAAATGGTGTTCGTTTCTCAAATATGATACTCAAAAGTTTTCAAAATAATGGTGCAATTATCACCGTGCCCTCATATATAGACCTGGTTATTGGACAGGGTAGTCAAATGGATATAGGGTTAGGGTCAAGTTAATAGGGAATTTATTGGGCAGAGCTCTTATTGGACAGGGCCTTTATTGGACAGGGTCATTATAGGGTCAAACTTATACTACAATTATTTTGAAAGTTAAAATAGTAATGATACAAAAACTTACGTGTATAGCTTCGTATTTACTTGTACTTGCACATGACTCTTTTGTTTTTCATTTTTCATTGCTCGTTTATTGACCCGCCCACTAATGACCCGCTATTGACCCGCGACCCGCTTTTGACCCGCCCATTATCGACCCGCTAAAAATGACCCTTTCAATACCCGACCCTCTTTTGACCCGCACCGACCCTGACCCGCCCCGCCCGATAACCAGGTCTACTCATATATGTGTTTGGAAGCACATATCTGATATGGGTTTCCCCCTCATGTTAGGACTTTAGGAGTACATTTCTTAAACGTCCTCGACGCATTTTAATGCTTGCCTGAAGCCTCAACAAAAACCACATACATTATACGGAGAGTATAATCGAGATATTGCAACATATAGAACATATATCAAATTAAGATGTTTAGAAAAAATCATCTTGAAATTTGAGTTTTGTTGACATGATATGTCATATGTTGTTGAGAAGATTAACCCACATGAGAGTTATGACTAATTAATTTGTCCCACATGTGGAAGAAGTAGAGAGAGATTGGCTAATATATAAGATTGATAGGTTGCCCCACCTATCACCAATTGGTTTTAGGATGGAAGTCTGTCAAACTTATATGCGGTTAATCTCTTCAATTCTCATGTACGGGCTTGTGTTAGCCCCGGTGAGTTTATCATGGTATCAGAGCCGACGTTCCTGACCCATTATCAACCCTCAAGAAGGGAGGCCCCAGTGAATTGAAGAATGCAAGATGGAGATGATCATTGTCCCACATGGAAGAAATAGAAGAAAAAAAATTGACTAACATATAAGATTGGTGGGCTACTCCTTATAATACCAATTGGTTTTAGGATGGGTGCTTGGCAATTAAGCTATAAAGTAATAGAATACACTGATTAATTGAAATGTCTTAATTGAATTAAATTTGGCTTAAGAGTAGTAGCTGGACTAGCAATTTATAAATGGAGTCCAATGTGATTGAGGCTGAACTTGGTAGGGAGAATCCGTGTTCGATCCCCCGCAACAACAATTGGTAGGGGACTGAAACATATCCACTCAGAACTCGCCTCGAATCCGGATTAGCCTAAGGGTGAATCGGGTGCTAACACCAAAAAAAAATGGGGTCCAAAAAATAAATTATGATTTGCTATACAATTTCTCTTATTTGCTCATTTTAGGGAGGTAAAAAATTTAATAAACACCATAATAAAACTACTAGGTGAAACTTTAGTTTGTGGGTTTAATAACAAATAAAAGTGAATACTTTATTCCAAATTACAACAATAATTTGGTTCGATTTCAGTAAAAAAAAAAAGGAAAAAAAATTACAAATGTGCACAGTACGACGCAAATCTACTCCCTCTGTATTTTATTAAGTGGTCGGTGCACTTCAATTCCCATAATCGGGCGTATAATTAAGTGGTGCACTTTCCATTTACGTAAACTTTCCCTCTTAAATTACTATATAATTTTCTTCTTTCCTCGTGAACATCCCACCAGTTTTATTTAACACTTCCACTATCTTTTATTACAATTGTTTTTGTTTAATTTATATTTATCCCATTTGTTTCTCTGTTTAATAAAATCAACTTACTTTCATTAAACAAGCCGTTCAAATTACATTACTTATTAAAATATGCAAGGAGTATAAAATACAGAATATAAAAATACAATACTAATGTCTCATGAAAATAAGAAATGTACGCCCATCTACAATCCCGGCCGGTAAATTAAGCTTAGTCTACGTACTAACGTATTAAGTATCTAATTTTTGCGCTTCGCATTTTGCCAATATGAAATTACTAAATCATTTTTTTATAATAATATTTTGTGTCTTATATAAGCAAAATCATGAAATCATTATACTACAATGTAAAATGAAGGTGAAGGAGACAAGTAGGCAACGATCGACAAAGGGAAAGTTAAATAATACGGAAATTTCATGAAATGCCCTCGAGTTTTGCCATAATTCACCAAACGCCCATCAAGTTTCAATAATTCATAAAATACCCCTCACAATTCGTACAAATACCCAACATACCCTTATTAATAACGGGCCGTTAGTCCGCCGTTAGCCAAGTTTCCAATTCACCCAAATGCCCCTATTCTGAAACTTATTTCACCAAATGCCCCTATTAGGAAACTTATTTCACCAAATTCTCCAAATTTAAATATAGCTATTCAGATGTTCAGACGGCTAGTTTTTGTGTTTCAAAAGTGGTTCTTGGTCATGGTTGGCTATAAAAACCCCTTTGCTGAATGGTTCTTGTATTTTAGATGTTATTTTACTTTACTTTGCTAATTTCATAAGATTTGTGTCATGAGTTTTCTTTCAAAATCATCTTCCACACCCAATCATTCCACATATATTAGGGTACTTAACAAATTTTGTTATTGTGGTAGGAATGGAGGTTGAAGTGGTGTTCCACAAGCTCTTCTAGATAGCTGCTAATGCTTTTTGGGGTAGTTTTTTGCACATCTGTTTTGATCTTGCACATATTCGTTGAGTAGAAAATAACATTACATGTAGTTGGTGCAAAGATGTTTTGTAAGTGAAGCTAAAAACAGAAATGCTTCCCACTTTGGTATTTTGTGCAGATTATGCAACATCAATTATTTATGAAATGTGAATTTGTTTCTCATTACTTGTGTTTACTTCGTGATTACAAACAGTAAAATTACAAACATCAATATCCCCATTTGTATTACAACTTTGACTACTTTTTGTTGTTGTTTTAGCTTCTTCTTCATTTGCTTCAATTCTTCTTGCATCTTACTGTTTCGCCTGTTTTCAATACTTTCTCATTCGTCTAAGCTTCCCCCGCATTGTCCTTCGTGTTGTTGCCCCTTGTTTTTTTGCTCAACTACTCCCTTTCACCATCTCAGATTGTTTCAAGGATCACACTTGTAGTACAACCTTTGTGGATTGAGTGTTGTATTAGAGCTTCGAATGACAAATTTCCTACCACAATAACAAAATTTGGTAGGTACTCTAATATATATGTGGACTCATTGGGTGTGGATGATGATTTTGAAAGAAAACTCATGACAAAAATCTTATGAAATTAGCAAAGCAAATCAAAATAACATCTAACTTACAAGAACCATTCAGCAAAGGGGCTTTTATAGTCGACCGTGACCAACAACTACCTTTCAAACACAAAAACTAGTCGCTGAAACATCAAAATAGCTATATTTAAGTTTGGGGCATTTGGTGAAAAAAGTCTCACAATAGGGGCATTTGGTGAAATAAGTTTCAGAATAGGGGCATTTGGGTGAATTGAAAACTTGGCTAACGGCAGACTAACGGTCCGTTATTAGTAAGGGTATGTTGGGTATTTGTACGAATTGTGAGGGGTATTTTATGAATTATTGAAACTTGATGGGCGTTTGGTGAATTATGGAAAAACTCGAGGGCATTTCATGAAATATCCGTAAATAATAAATAAATAAATAAAACAAACAAACAAAAAAAAAAAAACATAATATCAGGAATCCTTTATTCAGAGTCTGATACTCTGAAAATAAAACTCAAGATCTATAGGGCAAGACCATTATATAACACAAAGGCTTCTACACAAACCCAGCAACCATTGAACTAGAGATTTATTTCATTGCTCTAGGCTTGAGTTAACTAAATTATCTTGTATTTTTAAGTGCAATAATTAATTAAATGTTAACTTTGTCATTTTTATAAAAAAAAAAACTAATTATTAGGCTCGGATGACCACCCATGTTATTGTATTAGTAACATTTATATTATTCTTATTTGAAAATATTATTAATCAATTTTCTTTTTATTACATTTATTATTATTTAATTTACAAAAACTGCATGTAACGTGTTATATATAGGTCAATGGTAAACACTTTATTGTTTAAGCGTGAGGTCACGGTTCAAGTCTTATATTTCGTAATGCTGAATTTCTAAATTTTTAGACGCACTTCTGATAAATGACGATAAACAATGTCATAACTAATTTTAGAATATATCAGGAGTATATTAACATTTGAATATCAACAAAATGGATAGGATTTAGTGAATTCATATCTTATTATTAAAGACTTAAATTAATCTACTACCATCATCCGTAATCACAAATTCTTATTTACAATGGGTGTACAATAAATATTGTACACCGAAGTAAAAGTTAACTCAAAATGCTTAAAAGTTAAGCTTATATATGTAAAAGTTATCTATTTTTAAGTGATTAATTTTTTCATTTTAGTAAAACTTATTTCTTCAAAATCACTAATAATGTATAAAATTAATCATTTAATCATTTATATCAACTTTTTTTTTTACTAATATAAAAGTTAATCAAAACTAGGTTAAAGTTACGAAAAAATGGGTAAAAGTTATCTTGGTGTACAATAAATTTATTGTACACCTTGTGCGCACAAGACCTTTTGTAAGATAATTGTAGTTTGATATGCTCAATTTAATTACACAACCTTATAATTAATCATTGGAGTTGCTATAATTGGGTTGGGTGAAGCTAAAAGACTTATTAGTGACATTAATTGATCCGAAATAAATTAAAACGTAGGTTGATAGTGTCATTTGAATATTTTAGTATATTCTGAGTATATTCTTGAATCTTGAGGATTCTCATTTTGGGCGGCAAGAACAAGTGTTTGGTCCCGATGGAAAAGGACCTTGACAATATTGAGAAAGGAATGGAGGAAAACATCTTAATCGAATCTCATGAGTTTACCCATTCTAGCTAGGCTTATGATCACACAAGATACATTATATTCCTCCAAATTTATAAGGCTAAAATGTCCACTTTGTATTTGTGACTCAAACAACACCGATTTCATCGCGGAGAAAGTATATTTTAAAAGTGGCTTGTGTTCAACATAAACGCAAGTGATTTGTATTGATATTGATTATTTTTGGTATTAGTATTGATCAGTCTTATTGATATACCAATACACTACTAATAAGTACTCCCTCCGTATTTTTTTAAGAGATACACTTGGTTGGGCACGGGTCTTAAGAAGAATAAAAGAAGTGGAGTTGGAGTAGATATTTTAATAAGTAAGTACTATGGGGACCATGTCCTTTTGAACAAGTGGGGGTGGGGGTGGGGTGGGTGTAGTTGTAAAATCATTATTTTAATTGGATGGTGGGTAATAAGGTGTAGTAGATATATTATTTAATTAGGTGGTGGGGTTAATAAGTTACCAAAAATGACAAGTGTATCTCTTAAAAAAATACGGCCGAAAAAGGCAAGTGTATCTCTTAAAAAAATACGGAGGGAGTAACATTAAGAGTCACTCGTATTACTAGTACTACTGATTAATTTGGTATTGGCACTGAAAAGAGCTCATTGACACAAGTCAATTGACATTTAAAAACCCTCCTCATTGTGTGGCAACCCGTAGATTATAAGAATAGCATATACCATCAGAATATTTTTAAACCATTATATATGCAACTATATATGTGCATGCATGGCTTAATTGGCTGCTTATATTTGATGTGATTGACTATATCCAACATAACCTAACAAAATAGCCTTTGTGGTTCACTTTAATTAAGGCCTTTCAATTTCTCAAGGGTCATCCTTTTCTATTTTGTTGATTCGGGGTCGGGGCTAGCTCACGTGGTCAAAGCAAATGTGTTTGAAATTATCAGACGTAAGGTGAACAAAATAAGACCTTAATTTAATAGGTCGATTTTAATTTAACCGATCACAATAGTACTAGATGAATTAAATCTAAATTCACATGATTCAATCCGAACTCAATCTAAAAATGACCTGATGGATCCGAACCAGTGGCATAGACACTTTGTAAATGTGGGATTAAGTGACCCTTACTTGAACTTGCTAAATTTGTAAAGTTTTATCACGATTTTTAAAATTTAGATTGTTTTCCTTGCAAAAATTTACCATTTGACACTACTAAAAAAATATTAACATTACTTTGAACCTCTCTATATATTTTTCTTAAATTCGTCACTAATCCGAACAACCCAGATCGCAAGGTCCATTCAAGAAGTACGCGTGCTACTGACAAGTACAGAATCTATATTTCTAATTTAAACAACGAAGATAGATTATGCCTAAATTCCTGAAATTATGACGAGGCAATAGAGCAGCAGCCACATAGGCATTAGGAAACAGATTCCTGGGATTGTGAGCCGGTTGCATTGCCATGTTAATAAGCCACGTAAAAGGGATCCAACCCGAATATGCTCCTGGATTCTGGTGGTCCATCCATGCACTACACGAATCTCTTATTAAATCATCATATCTTAATTCTACTGTTACTATTAAAATTCAACAAATTTTGAGTGGTAAAGTTAGCAATTAGCTTGAAAACGATTTTTAAGTTTTTTTTTTTTTTTTTTTTTTTTAATATTTCCTCTGTTCCTTAATACTCGCACTGATTTGATCAGTGCGTAATTTAAAATACTTGAATTGACTTATTAGTTTAATGGGTGTTAAGTGAGATTTTTTTTTAATATAGTTAGCGGAAAATGTGTAAGGGGTAAGGGTGGTGAGTGGGGGATGTGAATTTTTAAATGTTTTTTGTAGGGAGCAAGGGTATAGGTGAGTTAGTAAGTAAATGTGAAAAATAATATAATATTGATAAAAACTTCCATTTATAGAAGCAATGCAAATATTAACGGACGGCCCACAAAAGAAAGTGGTGCGAGTATTAAGGGACCCGAAAAGGAGTACCTCTTATCGAACAAATGAAAGTTAATTTGATAAAATGGCCAACTCTGGTATACAACGAGTGTATTAATGTACTCCCTTCGTCCCTTAATATTCGCACCGCTCCTCCTTTTCGTGTCGTCCCTTAATATTTGCACCGCTTCTATAAATGGAAATTTATACCAATATTATATTATTTCTCACACTTACTTACTAACTCCACCTACACCCCTATTCCCTCAAAAAATCATTTAAAAATTCACACCTCCACTCACCACTCCTTACATCTTACACATTTTCCACTAACTATATTAAAAAAATACCCCACTATCAACTAACACACATTAAATTAATAAGTCAATTCAAATGTTTTAAACTCCGCACCGATCAAACCGGTGCGAGTATTAAGGGACGGAGGGAGTATTATACAATGTAGAATTTAATATAATATGATTTGGGATGACTAAATTTGTTTCGGAGTCCCGTCACAACAAAACCTACTTTGATAAAACTTATGTGCGCAACTTTGGTTAATGGACCATGTGTGACTTTGCAATTTTGCATACAAGATACAGCCAATTAAGTGAAATGATGTGTTTAAATAAGGGATAATTAATAAACTTTTTAGTATAACAAGTGGGTACTGCATGCCACCAAACAAAAAGATGTTATACTTTGTATATGAGTTCAGTCCCTCCCTCGTATCCTTAAGCAATTTCGTTTCTATATTAAGTAAGATTAATTTATAATAGAAAGTGGATAGATATTTTGGATGTGTATAATTCTTAATTAAATTCTTATTTACAATGGGTGTACAATAAATATTGTACACCGAAGTAAAAGTTAACTCAAAATGCTTAAAAGTTAAGCTTATATATGTAAAAGTTATCTATTTTTAAGTGATTAATTTTTTCATTTTAATAAAACTTATTTCTTCAAAATCACTTATAATGTATAAAATTAATCATTTAATCATTTCTATCAACTTTCTTTTTTACTAATATAAAAGTTAATTAAAACTAGGTTAAAGTTACGAAAAATGGGTAAAAGTTATCTTGGTGTACAATAAATTTATTGTACACCTTGTGCGCGCAAGACCTTTTGATTATCTTAAGCTATAAAGTTTTTTATTGAATAGCTATAATACCTTGTACTAATTTTATTAATTTTTTACATTTTTTACTTTTTTCGTTAGCTACCTGCTCAAAGAGATATAATATCTTGATAGTTATTACGTAATGGTTACCCGCTCATATATTTTAATTTTTGTAAGCAGGTTTTTTCATCATCACTGGAGTTGCTCTCACACACAAGTCACAACTCATAGGTTTTTTTTTTTTTACAAGCTCACAACTCACAAGTTAGAAGCTAGTCAACTACTAGTACCATTCTTGAGTCAGTGTTATCTTGATCTTATCGTCGTTAGTGTTTTTATTTCATACAAATATTATATTACTTACTCTTACTCTATTCGCTAATTAAATATAAACTTTTATATAAGGTGACCTTATACAAAACACCACCTTTGTGTCATATAAGTTAAGCCATGAAACCAATTAGCTAAGTTATGCAACCAATTAGTTAAAAAAAAAAATCAATTAGTTAAGCACTGGAACCAATTAGTTAAGCACTGAAACCAATTAGTTAAACAATTAAAGTGGTTTTTTCATTAACGATATCTTACACAAAAGTTGTCGTTCCCTAAATATGGCACCGTTTGCATTTTTATGCCATTTACTTATAATAGACTTTTGGTCATCTTTTGTGATTCATACGTAAGAAATATTGTAGTCATGGTGAGAACTTGTTATATTCATATCAATATATATTTTCTAAGTATCAACTTTTTATAAATTTTACTTATATATTTCGAGATATTAAGAATTAAAGTCATTAATTTATTGGAGAGCTAAATTCAACCTGGTATAATTAATATTTAAATAACACAGAAAGTATATTTTATACCATTACTCATGTCTGGATCGACCTTATAATTAATATTCTATGGCTGAATTAAACCCATATAAAAATGTGTCATAAAAGTTAATTTCTTCATTTAATTATGCATAAAAAACATATTGCATACAAAATAAAAAGGCTGTCGTTATCATTGTCTCCCCCCACATATCCACCATTGGATTACAAAAAGAAAAGCTAAAGATATTTTCCATAAATAAAAGCAGAAAATGGACAAATACAAAAGGAGAGCAGTTGTAATTTCCTATTCCATATACTCCGTACTTCGTAGTATTGCCTTCAATGATTTGAAAAGCTTCAGATTAGCATTTCTTCAAAAGTTAATTTGGCATTTTTTTTTGTTTGACATAAAGCGTGTAAGTGGAATTGGGATCCTTCCCATTTTCTGTAAAGTAATGGATAATCCGTTTTTTAGATTTATGGTTGTCATATATTTGTGAATGTACTCATTCTGTCCCTTAATACTCGATCTGTTTTGACCGGATACGCTTGTCGATGCACAACTTTGACCACCAATTTCTTTAACTACATATTATAAAACCTTATAAAAATATTAATATTTTGAAAATATATATTAAGATGAAGCCAACAATATATTATATGCTAACATTTGTTTTCATATAATAGAAATAAAATAGTGTCAAAGTGAATTATATAAATAGTGCAAAAAGTCAAAACAGGTTGAGTATTAAGGGACGACAATCAACCTTTATTTATCTTGAATTCTTTTAGTTTTTACCTAAAAAAAGCAGCAGAATATGCTCTTAATGTCATTAAGATTCTCCTTAATGGTCATTCAAATATCAAATTTTAATCAACCAATGTTAACAATTCTTCTTAACCTAACACATACCCCAATAAAAAAAAAAATTGATTTTATCTTCTAATTTTTATTTTAAGTTTTTTTTATATAGGAAATGACGTCTTGTTCCTGGAGATAAAAGGAAAAAAATATTGAAAGGACACTCTTCCATCCAAGTCCACACACTCACTTCTTGAAGAGAAAGAGACGATTTCGCCATTGGGTGTGCCACCTACTCCGTAACTTTTTTTTAAGTTTACTACTCGTATTTCGATAATTTTTATTGTTCGGGCCCCTCGGTGGGACTCACTCCCACAATAAAAATTACTAAAATACCCCTCTTAAGAAAAATTACAAAAAAAACCCTTTGCGACGACCCGTTGATGGGCTGGAAAAAGAGTCTCGGACCTCTAATCCCCACCGCTAGAAGGCCCATGTTTCATACCTATACAATTGCTCATATTTACTAACAGTGCCCTCTCGCATTATTATAAATATGACCAACCTAATCATTTATGAATAATTTCAAGATAAAGGTTGGGATAACGTCAATCAACCTTTAATTATCTTGAATTCTTTTAGTTTTTACCACTAAAACCCCATCAGGCGAGGTGAGTGGCGTGTTCAAAACTGTTATTGGATTGATGGACCATTTTAGCCATTTTAAAAATAGGGGTAGTTGGTGAATTAAGTTTTAAATAGGTGTATGTGGTGCTATAAATTTAAGAACATGGGTATTTGGTAAAATTAAGTTTATGACTAGCATAACACTAACAGAGCGTCTAAAATTTGGGTGTTTTGGTAGATTTCTGAACAAACAGGGGTAGTTTATGTATTTTGAAAACTTGAAAGGTATTTGGTGTATTTCGAAAAAACCTCTAGGGGATTTTATGAAAAAACCGGTTATTGTAGTTTTATAAATTGCAATTAAAATGTAAGTAGAGATTTTAAAAAATATATATACTTATTTCGTTACTTAAATATCGCATCATGGTTGACCTTTACTCCTCTGACACGTTACTTTGAATCTTAATATCTCAAATAGCGTATAAGTAAAAATAATTAAAAAAATTTAATATTTAGAAAATATATACTGATATAAATCTAATGTGACCCTACATAACTATAATTTTCTTGTGTATGAATCACATAAAATGGTTAAAGTCATAGTGTGAATAGTGTAAAAAACAAAATGGTGTTATATTTATGGAACGAAAGAAGTATATATATTTTCTCCTCTAGTGGCATGTAACATGTGTGCATGCATCACAGTACTTGCATTGCTCCAACAAAAGATAAATCTCAACTCTTTTGAGAGGAAGACAATTTGGATCTGGCTGTCATTTTATTTAAAAGAAACAATAAAGTTACATCCATTTCTGCCGAGGAAAAACACTTGCTCAACAAGAACTAAACGAGCTACCCTATGTGCCACCGTATTCCTGGCTCTTTTCACATGAGAGATAAAGAAAGACTCTACCGGAGCTACTAACTCAGACAATATCCTTTTGCCAAAAAGAAAAAAAAAACAAACAAACTAACTCGACAATGTTCGAAAATCCATCTGAGCTCTCACACTACTTTGGGCATTCATTAACAAAAAATATCCAAAAATTAAATCACTAATGTTACAACCATCAATTTATGATACAAACACAGCACGGTGCACCCACAGAACCCTACTTCATCAATTCGCGGCTTTGGTCATCACTTGGAAATGAACAATCTGAGAAGTACTGCAGAAAAAAATCACCAGGCTGATAAATAGCATAAAATGAATGTCAAAAAACTAGTACTTCTCATGTTTATACTGATAAATAGCATAAATGAATGTCAAAAGCCACAAGAACCTGATGCACATAGGGAAAGAAAACATTTCAGTATGATATAACTACAAGTATATAATGAATTGTGACTCTTCGTATCCTAACCCAACCTCCCAATTTTCATGCTTATCAATGTCCTTCCTTCTTAGCTTATTCTCCAATATGTAAAGACTGATTACACTACTTTTAGTTTAACCGTTCAACTAAAATGCTAGCCATTTTCATTGACAATGGGAAGATTGAACAATAATAAGGAGGGTAGCATTGTAGTTGACCGGCATGATTAAGGTAACCAAATTCAAGGAAATATATTAAGGAGGGTAACCAAATTCAAGGAAATATATTCCACAAACGTCAGACATAGAGAACATCGATACTACACAGTAAGTAGTTCATATGTTGTAAGAGTGTTGGACTTTAATTCAAGAGCAATAAAGAACTTAACCCACCCACAACAACAAAGAGCATGAGTTTACTAATGAGCACTAAAGATCATACATTTTCCAAGTTTGACAACGGCAATAGAGAAGCTGGAATTATTACCTACCTCAACCATGCGAATAATAATAACTTGGGAGCTTAAGACACAGACTGCAATCTCTTAGATGCACCAGTTTCTGCCTTGTCTTGGAAGAAATCCTGAAGAGCATACATTTTCACAGGGCTAGACTTTAGGCTCTTTATTGCCTCTGCTGTCACTAGAGCACCAGCAACTGTTGTTACGATCGGAATCTTATAAGCTAGAGCCATCCTTCTCAGAGCCCGTCCGTCAATCTGATCAAGATCATCACCCGAGCTTGTAATCACCATCAAATTGATCTGCCCGTTGGCAACCATATCCCCTGCATGAGGTCTTCCTTCATGCATCTTTAACACTCGCTCAACAGGTATGCCTTCTAATTCCAGAATACGAGCTGTACCTGAGGTAGAGACAAGGTTGAATCCAAGGTCTAGAAAGGAACGGGCGATAGCTGGAAGGTGAGGTTTTGTCAAATCGTTCAAACTCAAGAACACGGTGCCAGAATGTGGTAGCTTCTGTCCAGCAGCAATTTGGGCCAAAGCAAAGGCGAGAGAGAAGTCATAGGCAATACCCATAACTTCACCGGTACTACGCATCTCTGGGCCCAACAACACATCACAACCGGCAAATTTATCAAATGGAAGGACTGCTTCCTTCACAGACATGTGTTTTGGAATAACCTCCTCGGTAAAATTGAGATCACCAAGAGACTTTCCAGACATGACCAAACAAGCATATTTAGCTAACGGGTGCCCAATTGCCTTGGACACAAATGGAACTGTACGTGATGCACGGGGGTTAGCCTCGAGCAAGAAAACGTCCCCTGATGTTGTGATGGCATATTGACAATTCATGAGGCCACAAACATTCAACCGCTTTGCCAATTTCATCGTCCAAGTCCTAATGGTCTCCAAGCATGAAGATGAAACGGTTTTGGTGGGGAGGAAACAAGCCGAGTCACCAGAATGAACCCCAGCTTGCTCGATGTGCTCCATTATCCCACCAATGACCACATTACCATATGAGTCAGCTAAACAATCAATATCAATCTCAACAGCATCAATGAGATATTTGTCAATCAGAACAGGTCGTTCTGGATCAACCTCAACAGCATTCTCGAGGTAAGTCATCAGTTTTTCGTCATTATATACTATTTCCATTGCTCTACCACCAAGGACGTATGAAGGCCTCACAACAACAGGGTATCCAATCTCAGCTGTAATTTTGAGAGCATCAGCTTCGCTCCTTGCAATGCCTCCCTTTGGCTGCTCAATCTTCAACTCATCCAGAATAGCATTGAACCTTTTTCTATCCTCTGCTGCATCAATGGAATCAGGTGATGTTCCCCAAATACGAACTGGGCCTGCCCCACTTGCACTCATAGGCTTATTCTCATCCAAATACTGTTGAATAGGCAGTGCGAGCTTCAAGGGGGTTTGACCACCAAACTGCACAATTATGCCATCAGGTCGTTCAAGGTCAATGATGTTGAGAACATCTTCAACTGTAAGAGGTTCAAAATAAAGTCGATCACTAGTGTCATAATCTGTGGATACAGTTTCGGGGTTTGAGTTCATCATGATGGTCTCATACCCGGCACTCTGCAAGGGAAACGAAAATCAATTAACCACTAAATCATTTAAAACAAAGATGTATTGCTATTATTTTCAGGAATTTGATAGAATAATGAAAGCAACAATATACATCCATTTCAAGAATTTAAGAACTGCCACATAATCATTGATGGAAGGCACAGATCACATGCTATACAGAATCATAAACCTTAAAGGTGCAGTTCTTTTTTCCCTTGCCTGTTAAGTAGCAAAATATCACTAAGCAGGTTATTGAATACTAAGAACTTTAGGTGTTTGACACAGTTACGAGCTGTAAGCATAAAGGACTATACAAGGTTTGGAGCTCAGAGCACAATTTGTTTTCAAAACCGCTCAAGCGTCCACCAAAGCTTATTAACAGATAATTTGCAATCTATAATGTCTCTGCAAACGCCACAAACAAACACTAAGTATACCAACAAAGATGCGACGAGCTATACTGATCGTAAGTTTGAGTTAAACTACAAACCTGAAGGGCGAATGAAGTATGGCAGCAGCAATAGTCAAACTCAATCCCTTGGCCAATACGATTTGGCCCACCACCTAGGATCAAAACCTTTTTCATTTGAGTAGTAGCTGATTCACACTCAAAATCATAAGACGAATACATGTAGGGAGTATTAGCCTCAAATTCTGCAGCACATGTATCAACACGCTTATAAGCTGGGGCTACACCAAATGACAATCTTGTAGAACGAACTTCTTTCTCTGTCGATTTAGTTGCAAAGGCAATCTGTTTGTCACTAAAACCTCTTTTCTTTATCTCATAGAAGTCGTCTTTTGTAAGTTCAGACAGTTTCCGAGATAAAAGGTATTGCTCCACATCAACTAGTTCTTTGAGTTGTGTGAGAAACCATTTATCTACAAAACTCAACTCATGAATTTCATCAACTGTCATGCCTTTCTTCATCACAGCATAGATAGCATGGATGCGATCAGGGTTTGGAACACGAAGGCTATATTTTAGCTGCTCCAAATCCCAATCCAACTCCTTTATCTTGCCACAACCCCACCCAGCATAGCCGAGTTCTAAAGATCTAACTGCCTTTTGAAAAGACTCCTGGAATGTGCGACCTAAAGCCATAGCCTCACCAACAGATTTCATCTGAGTGGTCAGAATTGGCTGAGAACCAGGAAATTTCTCAAATGCAAATCGTGGAATCTGCATAAACAAATAACATGAACAAATATGAGATTATAAACCCATTGGTACTAATATGATACTAATAATGACAGTAACAAAAAAAGATAAATTTATCTTAAAAGACGGAGCTTCACTGCATATTACATTTTTGTAATTACTCAACCATTAAAAATCAAATGAGAGGGAAACAGAGACTTAAAATTTGAACAGAATCAGTAAAATGATACTGACCTTTGTCACCACATAATCAATAGAAGGCTCAAAACTTGCAGGAGTTTTCCTAGTAATATCATTTGGAATCTGATCCAGAGAATACCCAACTGACAACTTGGCAGCCATCTTCGCAATTGGAAAACCAGTAGCTTTAGAAGCGAGGGCAGATGATCTCGACACCCTAGGATTCATCTCAATAACCATTACTTCCCCATCTGCAGGGTTTACCGCAAACTGAACATTTGAACCACCACATTCAACACCAATCTCCCTGATAATAGCAATAGAGTAATCCCTAAGCCGTTGGTACTCCTTATCAGTCAAGGTTTGAGCAGGAGCTACTGTAATCGAATCCCCTGTATGTACTCCCATAGGATCAATATTCTCAATTGAACAAATAATAACAACATTGTCAGCTAAATCCCTCATAACCTCCAATTCATACTCTTTCCACCCCAACAATGACTTCTCCACCAACACTTGTTTAGTGTAGCTAGCAGCCAAACCCGACTTACAAATCGCCTCAAACTCCTCCCTATTATATGCAATCCCCCCTCCGCTCCCTCCCAATGTAAATGCCGGCCTTATAATCAACGGGAACTCCCCAATTTCGGCAGCAATCTGGAAACACTCATCAACCGTATTCCCAATCCCAGAAGGCGGTGTCTTTACACCAATATTCTTCATAGCTTCCCTAAACAACTCCCTATCTTCAGCCTTCTTAATGGCATCAAGCTTCGCCCCAATTAACTCAACCCCATACTTATCCAACGCCCCACTTTCAGCCAATGCAACAGCCAAATTTAAAGCAGTTTGCCCTCCCATGGTAGGAAGCAATGCATCAGGCCTTTCTTTTTCCAGAATTTGTTCAACTAAATCAGGGGTTAATGGTGTTATATAAGTTCTATCAGCCAAATCAGGGTCAGTCATAATAGTAGCAGGGTTAGAATTTACCAGAACCACTTCATACCCTTCTTCCTTCAACGCTTTACAGGCTTGCGTACCGGAGTAATCGAACTCGCACGCTTGTCCAATCACAATTGGGCCTGCACCCAGAATCATAATCTTCTTCAAATCGGTTCTTTTCCCAGTTTTCTGCACATTCCTTTCTGGGGTTTTTGATGCAGCATTTTCACTTTTAATGGAGATTGTCGCCCGTGTTCTGACACTCAAGGGCCGTGCGATGGAGAGACGGCGGTACAAGTTTGATGAGGATGAAGAGAAGAAAGTGTTTTTTGAGTGGAAATTCGTGAAGTGGGAAGAGGTTGATTTGGGTAAGGAGGGATTTCTGGGTTTAGGGAGGAGGGATGGTGAAATCAATTTGTCAGAAATTTGATGAATGCAATAACCCATGTTGGGATTTGGGGTTAGTAGTTCGAGATTGAAGGACAAGATGTCTGCAAATTGGGGATGAACTGAAGAAGAGAGAGAGAAAGAGAAAATGGAGTGACAATGAGGAAGAACGAAGGAGGGAGGCTGGCTGTTGCGTGGAGGAAAGGCCGAAAGGGTTTTGAAAAGAAAGAGAGGGTTTTGCGTTAAAAATCAAAATGGTAAAAGAGAACAAAAAAAATTAGGGATTGCGGAGAATATTTTGCTTTTTCAAAATGGTATAGGGATTTTTTTGGTTTTTTTGTGTAGCGTCCATGCTAAAATCGCCCTATTTATTTATTCACAGTGAAAATATAAAATTATCCTTATAAAAACTTACCCTCTTCATTCATTTTTTTACCCTTTTCACCTCACCTCCCCCTCACGTCTCTCTCAACCCCCCTCCCCCTCCAGCCTGGTGGCTCTGTAGTGGCCGGAAAATAAAATTCTGGCGAACTATTTTTTTTCCTCTTTAACTTATTATGGTACTTTACTCGTAATCTCACCGGAAGAAGTTGTTGGCAACGTTACTTTGTTCAAAATTCATCAAAGAAGCTGGAGGGGAGCTCACGTAGTGGTTTTATTCGTAAAAGTGGTTCGCCGGAATTTCGTGAGCAAGCATCAATGGAGGAGGTAACAATGGAGTTTTATTTTTTATTTTTACCAATCATTTACCGCACACATAATTTGCATGGGAGACATGGGAGTGGCGCATGGAATTTACATGGCTCCCATGTACATGGCGCAAATTCTGTGCATGGAAAACATGGAGGTGGCGCACAGAATTTGAGCTGTGGACATGGGAGCCATGCAAATTTCGTGCGCCACTCCCATGTCCACCATGAAAATTCCGTGCGCCACTCCCATTACCACCATGCAAAGTCCGTGCGCGGGAAGTTTATTTGAAATTCAAATTTTTTTTAACGTAAAGTTTATTCGAATTTATATTATAATTTGTTAATTTAATTTTATTTATTTTAAAAATTATGTTAGTGATTTTAGAAATTATGTAGTGATTTAAGACCCTTATCAAATCAAAGGCATATCTTCATGGGAATTGGTTAACCCTGGGTTTAGAATTTATTTATTTTGGAATTTATTTAATTTAGAAATTATGTTAGAAGATGCCGTGGGCGGCGAGAATACGGGTGAACAAACCCGACCGGAGTTCGACAGAGGTGGTGTCGGCGCAACTGCTAGGGCTGCCAGAGGAGGAAGGGAGGGAGGGTGGGTAAGAGCAGGGAAGGAGGAAAGGGTAATGAAGGAGGGGGGCTGAATTTGATTTTAAAGGGCATAATCGTACTTTCACGCAATAAATTAGGGCGTTTTTAACGGAATAGGGCGTCGAATAAAAATCTCCTTTTTTTAAAAGGTACACGTTACGAAATTAGTTTTTAAAGAGTGTTCGCACCTGTAAGAGGAGTATAATAAATTTATTAGTGCTTATGCGATTGCACGGGATTTCTATAAAATTAGAAAACTAAAAAAAAAAGAATTAGATTATATAAAAATTACTGAGAGTGATGGATTTTATCCCGATTCTAGGTGATCCTGTGATCTATTCTCATCCCCGCCCTTGTGGCTCATTCGCACAAAAAAAAAATACTAAAAAAATACTACGGAGTATGCTTGTTGAGAATAATAATATTATAAATTTGGAGTAGTATGAAATATATAAATCAATTTACATACGTTTATGTTACTGATAATGAACATTGCCTTAGCTTAGTATTTCATTTCAATTTTGGTTTAGCTAGCTTGGAAAATACTTATCGGAATCATTACAGAGTACATAAATTGGTTTGTATCGTTAAATGGGTGCAATTGTTGTACGCGGTAGTTCGTTTGTTTTTTCTTTTAAAGAATTTTGTTGATATTATTATTATTGTTTGTTTTATTATTTTTATCATTATTAATGTTATTGTTATTGTTATTGTTATTGTTATGATTATTATTTATTATTATTGTTGGAAGTGAATATTAAAAGGGAAAATTGTATTTTTCTACTCCAATGCGTTTTTAGAAAACGTGAACGTCGAATAATGATACACTTAATTTATTGTATATCGGCGTAGTTTCTACTTAATTTTATTTTTTTATTGTAACTTTCAATATATTTTGGTTAACTTTTTACACTATAATTTTTTTTATGTCTATTTTAAAGCATTACAAATTTACTCCGTAGAATGTTTTGTTCAAGTTCAGTCTGCAAGTTCAATTTAGATTTTAAAGCCCAAGTGGTTGATGCAAGCGAGCAAACATGTCCGGATACAGAGGAAACAAAAACTTGTTCTCCCTAATAATCGTTTCCTAGGAATTTACAGTACGGAAGTGTTAAACCCTTCAGTTGACATCTAAAACCTCAGTTCGATTTGAACTCGGACCTCGTGGAAATGGTAACCGAAGCAGAGACAAAGCTTCAATTATTTCTCCAATGGCTTCAGGTAACTTCCCCATCTTCCTCAATTTCTGAACTTGTCAATATCATCATTTTGATTATAATCAATTCCAAATTCAATTAATTTAAAAGGTAAATGGAGTGGAGCTACGAGGTTGCAACATCAAATACTGCGATTCTAGTAAAGGGTTTGGTCTATTTTCCTCTATTAATGTTCCTGATGGTTAGTTTACATTCCTTATCCCGTAAAGTAGGTATAATTCCTTAATTTGATTGTTCCAATTAGATTGTTATGGGGTTTGGATTGAAATGTGATCAGGGGTTTTGCTGGTTGTGCCTCTTGATTTGGCTATAACCCCCATGAGAGTTTTGCAAGACCCTTTAGTGGGACCACCATGTAGAGCAATGCTGGAGGAAGGTGAAGTGGATGATAGGTTCTTGATCATATTGTTCCTGACTGTCGAACGTCTCCGTAGTAATTCGACATGGAAACCGTATGTTTAGGCCTTGATGATGTTTGTCATTGGTTATTTGGTTAGAATGGTTCCTTAGGTTGACTGTTTGGGTGCGTTGTTGTAGGTACCTTGATATGATTCCTAGCTCCTTTGGAAACCCACTTTGGTTCACTGAAGATGAGTTTCAGGAACTGAAAGGGACTACTGTTTATCGAGCCAGCACGTTGCAAGTAAGCAAATTTGGCAGTTACTTGAATACCTTAGTTCTTATGTATATCCTCGTTCACTATTCTGCAATAAGAAACTTCACAATCTGAATAGGTGAGTCAGCACTTGGTCTTTTGTTCGCTACAGCTTAGAAAAACCCCTCACTGCATTGAGTATTTTGTTGCTCTGATGGATTTGGGTAGTCTGACTTTGTAACTAATCACAAAATCATTGCCCTTATATTTATCAAGTGAGATCTACAGAATCTTCTGTTGGGGTCTTGAAAAAGATAGGGTACTCATAGGCATTATGTTTAGTACTACAATATACTTTGAGGACTTCAGTTTTCCTTAGGTTTGGGACTTCAGTTTCTAATGCTTTATTATTTCGTCTTTGACGTATAAAACTTAAGATTGCCTGTATGCAATTGCTTGTTCATCTTAGTATGTACTTCCTCCGTTTTTTTACTTGCACCATTTGGGTTAGGCATAAACATTAAGAAAATAAGTAAATATCAAGAATGCCCATGTGATAACAAACGTATTAGGTAGAAAATGGTAGGTTTTAATGGTAAATATAAAATAAATATAAGGGTAAAATGGATATTTGGTGTGTGACCACACCAAAAAGCATGTGAATGCACACCATATGGAAATGGTGCAACTAATATGCAACTTACAAAAAAGGAAAATGGTGCAAGTAAAAACGGAGGAAGTACTTCTTATTATTAGTTTTAGGATGCTTATGCTTCACCTTTTTGCATTTTAAATGGAGAACTGTGTTGCAGAAAAAGAGCTTGCAAGCTATCTTTGAGGAAAAGGTCAAGGATCTGGTAAAGAAACTTCTGATTATGAATGGAGACTCAGAAAGGTTGGTATGGCTGTTTATTATTCGGTACATGTTTGTGAGATACAAAAGATATGTTACTTATAGGCTTCTTAATTAATGAGAGTCAAAAGTCATAGCATTTTTGGTAGTAGAACAAAAAATTGATGCATTAACTCAGGCTTTATTTGGTTCAGCTTTGACTGAAAGTAACTTGTCTAAACTTATTTTTGCTGAAAAAACCTATTTGCGTTTTAAATTTTCTGATAAAACTTATTCTTGCTGCACTTATCTAAACTTATTTGAACTTCTTTTGGCTAAACTTATCGGAATTTTATTTTCCTGAACTTATCTATGAATTTATTTTTGATGAAGTAAGTCAACATAAGTTGAAACAAACACACCCTCAGCAAGCGTACCTTGCATATAACTATAGGTGCCGACGTGCCGTTATGTAGAATGAAATGATGAATTGGTGAATCATGTTGATTGAATGTTCCTAGGACTATTGGAACCTACAATAGAACTGTGAATGCATCCCGTTTTATTTTCCAAAAATATAGGCTGTAGTTCTTGCCTTAGTGATGTATTCTTGGTTTGAAATAATAATGGCTTTGGGGAGTCAAAGTTTATTATACATCTTTTATCGTGATAGATAAAATGAGGAACTGGCAAGTTGTGCTCTGTTACATAAAAAATAATTGGCACTGTACCACTGTCTCTGTTCCTGTTCCAGTGTCTCCTATAATCAGGACATTTTGTAACACAGATTAGTAAACAATATTCTGTTATCTTCGGAACAATGTGTTTGCAGAGATTGTTATGGTCTTTACTCTCTTTAGTCATACGCACAAAGCCAGGACTAGAACCAAGGATTTAGTGCAACTTTCTAAGCCCCGGGTTTTCAGACAAGATACTTTATGATAGTTTTTCCTATTAACATTTGCTATTTTGGACCACCATACTGGCAGCTGGATTCTTGTTTTCAACTTGATGGCTATCCACTTAATGTCTGGTAGGACTGGATGGGAATTTTTATAACAGGTGTTTGGGCTTCATGCCTTGTAATAATTATTTGTGTTCGTCATAGTAGTGTCTAGAAAGCTGTGTTACCTTAGAAGTGGCTATTCTCATCTGGTCTTTTCTGTCTTCTTTCCAGAGAGGTGGCTTTTGAAGACTTTCTATGGTAAGCAACTATACTTCTCCCCTTATCAAAGTTGTACTCTCCCCGTCAAATTTTCTTCACACTTTGCCCATTTTTTAATAAAATTTACTAATATCCAAAATTATGTAGGATCTGGTTAGGTTTGTTTCAGTGTGTAGTTTTGAAACGTTTACTTTTATTAGAAATTAATCAGTAGTGTACATAATAATGGTCAAAGATCGGTTTTGTAGACCATGAAGAGAAAGTGCAAAGATAATTTAGGGATGGAGGGAGTATTCTCTTAGGGCTGACTTCAGCTAGCTAGGTTAATCATTTATTTTTCCTGATATTCCATGTTTAGTATTTCACCGTTTTGAATGTTCTGCGCTGGATAGGTAGTTCACATTGCATATGTATCACACATGCAGGGCTAATTCTGTCTTCTGGACTCGTGCTCTGAACATTCCTCTTCCACGAACTTATGTATTTCCTGAAGGTGAAGAAGGGACCACTTAATTTGGCTGTGATTCCAAAAGATTCATGTAATCACACCTCACGCTGGGAGGCGTTAACTATCGGGCTGGAGGATTGGGGAAGCTTTTCATCATAATGATAGTGTACCTCTTACTTTCAGTTCTAAAGAATATGCCAACTGCCAAGCACCGACTTATCCAAAAAACATTAAAAAAATCTGCAATTTAATGGGTTGCTTCAATTTTTCAGTTGATCTGTCACTTAATAGGGAAATATAAGCATAAGTTAAAGTGCTATATGATTGATTCTCTCAGGATCCGAGATTCCTGCAGTTGATAGCATTTCCAATGGGGTAAATATTACCTCTATGGAAGGAGAGACCCTATGGGTTGAAGGACTTGTTCCAGGAATCGACTTCTGCAACCATGGTAGTTGTTCTCAATCCTCTTTCTTCCACATTCTTTCTCTAATCTTCTTGTACTGATTTTGCTTCTTCAACTACACTGGGACATTTCCTCAACTATTATGTTTTTTTTGTTTATGTCAACAGACGGTAGTGAGTGATCTTGTTTAGTTACTGCTTTGTCTTAATTATTGTGTCACTAAGCCATTAATGCAGATTGCTGGATGTTGGATTACCCTAGTTCATCTATCCAACCATCCAATTTAGGCAATAACTCAACAATAACAGTTTATGGACTCCTTTGTGCATTTTCCTTGTGATTCTTTTCTGCCCTGTGAGTCTGTGACCCTGTCTTATGTGATGGAATTTCTTGCTCGGATAAATCTGCAGACTGCAGGACCCAACTTGTCTGGTAATGTGTTACTGATACTTGGCCTAATGACTAATACTTCCTGTTGATGTTCATGCCTGAAATAGTCAAATATCCACCCACTCTTTTTGTATAAGAATGGAGAACACTTTTATGACTTGTGTCTTTTGTCTACTTAATTTAGGAATTAGGAATTTAGGCTGTTAAGTGGAGGGAGTGGACAGAAACTACAGGAAATGTTGGGCTGCTTGTTTACTGAGTGGAAGGAGCAATAATGGTTTTATTTCTTGTAACTGATGGTTTAATAGGTGTCAGAGGGGCAATCTGACTGAGAGGAGTCTGAAACAACTGTGCACGTTTAATCTAATGATTTAGTGGTTAATGGTTTAGAAATGGATTTATTACTGGATAGTTCAGAATTTTGATGGGGTTTGATTGCATTTACAGCTGACTTGATGATTTTATCATTCAGCTATAAAAGCTGCAACAACATGGGAAGTTGATAGCACTGGATCCACCTCCGGAGTTCCCCTCTCAATGTATCTTCTGTCTGGTAGACTTCTTTCCCCTGTAGTAGTTTGATGTTAATATTAATCATTAATTATGATCTACAAAATATTAAAACTCAATGTTACATATTCTACTCTCCTCTGTCTCTCCCAAGTGAATCACTGTGACTATATTCCTTGATTATGTATGCTTTTTTCACACTTCGCACTTCATCTGATGTTCTCTCACTTTCTTTTTCACATGCAAAGTAAATCAAGGTCCTTCTAATATTCAGAAAGAGATAACTATCAGCTATGGCAACAAAGGGAATGAGGTATTTCTTTCAATCTAAGTAATCTCTTATCAATTTTGCCCCAGATAGTTGTCCCAGTCTTGCGCATTGAGGGGAGCATACTTTAGTATGCCTTTTTTTCAGCAATGACATTGATTAGTTTTTCGACATGAAATAACGCAGGAGCTGCTTTATCTATATGGATTTGTTATTGAAGATAATCCAGATGATTTTCTGATGGTAACTTACTTTTCTGACTTACTGTCTTCTTATGTCGCTGATGTTATTTTTTCCCTGTTATCTTATAATTACTCTGTGCATAAATTAATTGATTCACTTCTTGCTTTACTGAACCCATTTTGTACTCAAGTCTAAACTTTATTGTAAACTTTTCCTGCTAGATGTTAGGCTTAGTTACTCCTGTAAGCTGATCATGATTTTGGCATAGTGATTAAGCTGAATGCATTTACAGGTGCATTATCCAACAGAGGCTCTTCAAAGTGTTTCATTTTCAGACTCCAAAACACAACTCCTCCAAGCACAGGTCTGATATTTGTGTCTTCTTCTTTATGTTGCCTCTTGTTTATTTTATTTAAGGATGTATCATGTATGACATTTGATATTTCTTCTTGCATTGATACATGTTCGCTGATGTCTCTATGCCATAACTAATAAGGCTTTGATCACACAGAAATCTGAATTACGGTGTCTGCTACCTAAAAGCTTGCTGGATCGCGGTTTTTTCCCGAACTCATCCTCAGAAAGCAAGAACGTTCAAGAATGTGCCAAGGACAAGGGCCCCAATTATAGTTGGAGTGGCCAGCGGAAAACCCCTTCATATGTGAATAAACTTGTTTTCCCTGAGGATTTTTTGACTTCCTTGCGGACTGTTTCCATGCAGGAGAAAGAACTTTTCAATGTTCAATCATTGCTTGAAGAGGTGTGGTGGTGCAACTACTTTTCTTGTGCATTTTACTTTGTATCACTATTTCACTAGCATAAAACAATCTAGTTGTCCTGCATACCTGTTGTTTATTCATATTTCGCAACAATATTGATTCAATTTTGAGTATAACCAGTAAACATCTTGTTTTCTGTATAGCTTGTTGGAACTGAAGGGGAGAGGGAGCCGTCAGACGCTGAAGTTCGAGCAGCTGTATGGGAAGCTTGCGGTGATTCTGGAGCTTTGCAACTTCTTGTTGATCTTCTGAATACAAAGTAAGTTCCCATGATTTCCATGGTCCTTTTAGTCCAGAATGCTATTATGGGAGTTATTTGTAGTTTAAAAATGAATTGGTCAAAACAAACTCCCCCCTTTCCCTTGGTTGCTAATATCCATGAAAATATACTCTTCCGAGTCTTCCCTACATCTAGGCTCCGTTTGATTGGGTGTAAAACATTTTCAGTGTAAAATGATTTTCATGGAAAACAATTTGCAATGAAAAACACAATTTGAAATTAGTTTTCCGTTGTTTGGTTCCATGGAAGAAAAATGATGAAACGAAAGGAAAATGAAAGGGAAAGTAAGCAGGTAGTGAGAGGAGTGTACAAGAACGGTAAGGAAAAGGAAGGAAAAACAGTTTCCCCTTCATTTTGATGGGAAAATGGTTTTACACTTCTTTGTAAATCAACCAATGTAAAATTGAAAATGGAGGAAAACTTTTTTCTGGGAAAATGTTTTACCCCCTACCAAACGGAGCCCTAATCCTTGGCGTTGTAATAAGTAATAACCTGCTTGTCCTTGTAAGTTTGTGATCTATTGTATAGGCCTTATGTTCTCTCAGATAATCATTCGAATCCTGAGGCAGAGCTGTATAGTTGTATTCATGAACTGAGAAAACCTAAAATGTATATTCTAATGTGTTTTCTGGAAATCTTAGGTTGATTGATCTTGAAGAGGGTTCGGGTACAGAAGAGTCTGACTCCAAACTACTTGATAAAACTTGTATCAGAGATAGCCCTGCTTTTTCCATAAGGTAAAACTCTTCTTTACTACTCATAAAAATGTTCACGATACTAAAGAAGAAATATACAGTATAAACCAAGAGAACACAGCAAAAGCATTACTATGAAAAACTAGTCTCGGTTTTTGTATTTCAGTAGCAATATTAGGTTTCTAAAGACCTTATTATATCTCAAGTTATTCTTTACCAAGTTTAGCAATTTCAATTCCGTTAGATTCATCTAGAAAAATTCCTACTGCACCCTTCCATATTCCAAGTCGATAACAGATCTGATGGTGGATCAAAACAGAAATAAGAGATTGTGTGCGAGCAATGAAAAACCGGGATGGAGACCAAAGTGGAGATGGGTATAAGAACCATGAAGAGCTGGTTTTTAAGACCTGATTAAATAGGATTGATATTTTGTTTTTCAGTTCACGATGCATCAGTTACCATAAACAATCCCATCTGAATAAAGAAGCATACGTTGATACTCATACATTTCCTTCACAAAAATCCACAGAACAATACACTAAATTTAGTTAAGGATATTTGCCTTATGCCGTTTATGCGAAACATTCCAATAAGTTTAGCCATTACAGTCAGAAACAATTTCCACTTCTCCCTTTCTCATTCCCGAAGGGGGGTTCATTATTTTCCCTGGACTGAGGAAAGAAGTCTTCTGATTCTTAATTTGGTATCGTATGCTTCATTCCTCCATGGAAACGAAGTATATTGTGTAGAAGTCTGTTAATGTTGTTTTTAATAGTTCATTTTGCTGGTTATGGATTTTTTTCTTTTTGAATCTTGTAACCTATGTAGCCCTCTTTTCTTATCTGCTACTTTTGTCATTTGCAGTTTGAGCAACGCAGAGTCTAGCACGGTTGAGGTGATGAGCAAAAACAGGTGGGCGAGTATAGTCTATCGTCGAGGACAAAAGCAACTAACCCGTATGTTCCTACGTGAAGCCGAACATGCCTTGCAACTATGCTTGAAGGAAGAGTGCTAGAACTTCCCTAAGACCCTATCCTATACAACATCAAACAGCATAAATCTTTGCACCCCATTTTACCCTGTAAGTTTTACGTCTTATGTTATTCATTTTCGGGGTATATGTTAGTCAAGAAGCTATAGTCAAGATCAATGGCTGCATATTTATCTTGAATCCTGGAGCCGGAGGAGCTCAAATCTGCAGAGCTTCATATGTTTATTTTAGGTTTTGCCTTTGGATTATAGTTTGTTTTTATCTTGGAAAATTAAGCATTCATGCAACATAGTCGGGCTGAGTCCTTATTCAAATGTTCTTGCACATATAAGGTGTATAATAAATTTATTATACACTAGTATAACATTTATTCATTTTTTTCTTATAACTATTACCTAATTTTTTGTAACTTTAATATGTTTTAATTAACTTTTATATTATAAAAATAAATTGATTAGGTTACATACTTAAATGATACGTTTTGACACATTATCAGTGATTTTGAAGAAATAATTTTTATTAAAATGAAAAATTTATCACTACAAAATAAATAACGTTTACATATATAAAGATACATTTTACTTCAGTATATAACATTCATCCTTTTATAACTACTTGTAAATAAGAATTTGGGGTCTCTATTAGTCTAACAAAGTTTGATACTTGCGCAATATTATTACAAAGGCAGTACTAAAACCCGAGGTAGGTTAGAATCTTCAACTGCGGGAGTGGCGGATCTAAAATAATACTCCCTCCGTCCCAAAATTATAAGGTAAAACCACACGAGCAATGTCACAAAATTGAGCATCTAGCTTAGCTAGATTTTCAAAAGGTGAGCCATACATTACGACATTACCCTCGTATGTAACACAAACTACATAAAAAATATTAAGCACAGCTTCGAAGAGTCACTAGTTAGTTAATTAAGGGTCCTCCAGGCCAGCCAGATTTCTGAGACTCCAACCAATAGCATAAGCAACAGCAGCTGCAATGACACCATTTGAAACTGTCATCAGAGCCGAAAGCGTGTAGCTTCCACCGGAAATCTTTGCCTTAGCAAGTCCGAGAAGAGTCAGGGCGAGGACCGAGAGTATACAAGCGCCGATGAACTTTATGGTATCGTCGTTAGTGAAAGGAATGAGGATGATGAATGACAAAAGCGGGGCGCATCCAAACAGTAGGAAGGAAGTGAAGGTGACTAAGCCACTCTTCCATGGCTTCTCTTCTTCGTTTGGTGGCACTATCCCCTTTTGACCCATCATTTTCTCATCCACCATTATGTTTTTGTATTTTGAAAATATTTCTACTACCTGTCACAAATTCATGTTTCATAAATGTCCAAAATACCCTTTCTACATAAAAATGGAAAAAAAAAAAAAAAAAAAAAATTACAAAAGGAAAAGGGGTATAATTCGAACATGCAACCTATCATACCCGTAGCCTCAGTCTTAATCACAATTAGACACAAGGCCAATACTTCATTGCATCTAAAATGTCATAGATTTATACTTTCTCCGCTCTTGTTTACATAAGACAATTGGATTTCTAACACTATTCAGACAAGTTCCTTTGAGTTCTATTTGTGATTCATATTCATATTTAAAATCGTACATTAGCAAACGTGCCTAAATGATTGTGTCACAAAAAGAATTATTAATGTATTATAGAGTAGTTTTTTTTATCGGTATGGAAGGAAGGCAGCCTTTACCAACTAAGCTAGTTGGTCTGTTGGTGTATAAATTTGTAAAAAAGAAGAATGCAACAAAGAGAAGAGACTTAAGTTAAGATGAATACCGTGGTAGCATCACGGGGATCCATCCCAAGCTCTCGATAGCGTTCAATCAAATGCGTAATCTGTGACATAGCATGATTATCAACCTCCCATTGTGTTACATCTCTTTCTTTAAAAGCCATCTCCTTCTCAGTAGAGCTACTCAAAAAATCTCCAAACCCCATTGAAATTCCATCAGCCACTAAATTCGCGAATCCCAATACCAAAACATCAACGGATGACATACTGCCACCGCTTGAGATGGATGAGATAAGTGAAAAACAGGTGACTATAGCATCTAAGCCACCATAGACAACACTCTTTGCACTTTCTCCCTTCCATGTTGGGCCTTTGGGCTTGGGCCTGTCGTTTATTTGGGCTCTTTCTTCTTCATCGTTTTCCTCTGTTCTTCTTCTTCTGAACATTTGGTTTTCCTCGTCTATTTCTGGGTTTAAGAGGTTGCTTTTGTCAATACTTGTGTAACTATTATTATTGTTATTTCCAGACATTTTTTTGACTACAAATTTTTACTGGGTTTTTTTTTTTTTGGGGTGTTTTGGATTCTAGCATGTAGTTTTATAAAGCGGTTTTACAAATTAAATAAATAAAAAAAGGTGATGGAAATGGATGATTTATGAGTGAGTAGGTGTCACCATGCATGCGAAGTAGATGAAAGGTGCTGAGAGTCTGAGACGTGTAGCCCTATTGTTCCTTAGAGCATGTTCCACCATATTGCTACTTGCGTACTTATTCTTACAAGTTCCTATGTTGTTATTTTCGTTTGCTAAAATCTGAACTTATCGAATTTATTGAGATCAGATCTGATTGGCAATTGCAAGAAATTAAATTTAATAATTTATAGGACCGGATTGTAATTTATCCGGCAACTTTTGTGTAAGGTAGCCGTATCAAAAAGATTATTTTGATTGCTTAACTAATTGGTTCCATTGCTTGATCAATTGGTTTCATTGGTTAACTAATTAGATCTAGTGATTAACTAATTGTTTTCGCTGCTTAACTAATTAGTTTCAGCGCTTAACTGATTGAGTCCATTGCTTAACTTATATGACACCAAGGTGGTCTTTTGCGTAAGACCGACCACTTTAATTGATTAACTAATTAATTTTAGTGGTTTGACTCATTGGTTCCAGTGCTTAACTAATTGATTCCATTGCTTAACTTATATGACATCAATGCAGTCTTTTGTATATGATCGCTTTATATATAAGTTTGTAGTAATTTATAAACCTAATAAGATTTAGGTATAACTTATCAAAATTTATTAGACCTATAATTTATATTTCTAAGATAAATAGATTTCATATTTAAACTTGTAAAAATTAGATGGACAGAATGTACTCTCTTTGTCCCTAAAAATCATCTCATATATTATAAATGGATGTCCCAATTCGATTATTTTATACCTTATTTGATATGATTCTCATTATAAATCTACTTATACACTTACTTTTGAGCATCCAATTCTTAATAAAGGGAGTAAGAACACTACATGCACTTAAACAATCTTTTAATTACGGAGAGTAACTTTCATCAACACTTGAGAAAGCAATGTCACTTTCCCTGTTCGGTTGTTCTCCGGTTAGCGCGCGCGCATGTGATAAGTTTGGCTACTTTCCTCCCCGAACATGTCATGCGTTTATAATGGGTTAGCTTAGCTCCATTTGAAATGATACTCCAAATAAGTCACTCTCATTTGTACTTCCTCTATTTATAGTTGCACCATTGTTCTTTTGCAAATTATTACCATCTTTTTCTTAAAACCACTCTAATATCTAACTTGCTCTCGATATCATGTAAAATACTTTTGATCCAAGGAAAAAGCTATTCTCATCAATGACAAACTATATATAGTTGTGTACAATAGAGAAGTAATTGAGGTAAGCTGCAACTAATAAGAAACTATACTAAACAATATAGACTACATCCTAAATTGCATTTCAATAGGACTTTTCATATGAAGTAACTTTCTTTATCATAACATAGTTGTACCATTTTATTTTTTGGGTAAGTTTTTTTTATAAAAAGACGATAATATTTTAATTAGTCGTTAAATCGTGCATGATACCAAAATATAAAGAATCAAACGGGACCAAAGGAGTAAGAGTTATAGTCTTACCTTTTGCTAATTGAGCTTTATTTACAAACTTTCATATAAATATTAAGTTTTTACAGATTTACAGCTCAAGATTTTATACTCCAAACACCAAAAATATCGGATCTTGTTTTACAAAATTCAAAAGTCATAACTTAATCCAATGCACACAAATTCTAGATATCACTACACCAAATTACTCAATGTACCCTTTATGTTCCCGAAGCAGCCTTACCAAAAGGTCCAGAATCAAGAGAATTTTAAATACAATTCACCCCAAATTAATCCCATGAATTATACAAGTATTGTTTTCATGTAATTTGGGGAGTGATTCCAGTCAATTACATCGAGATTCGTACTACCATAAATAAAGAAAATATGATTGAGATTAGTGGGAGAAAGTTTAGGAACTTTTAAGAACAAGCAAGAATCAAGATTACAACCTATTTTATAATTTACTAATCACAGATTCACAGCGATATATGCAGACTTTAAAACAAAATCATATTGATCGGTGTAATTAGTGTTTGATTTAGCTTCTACATTTCCACTTCTAGCTCCCGTATGTGCTGATTTTGAATCTAGGGGATTTTGTATTAATGAAAATGATAATTTGAATTTGAATTTGACAATATATTCACCTGATATGGAACTCATTCAAGAGGGGGAGTATAATCTTAATACATTTCTATAGACTTGCTATCATAGCATTAATTACCATACCAACCCAATTACATTAATCTCTCCCTAATTTTGGAGGAATCCTATCAATCTACAAGAAACGATCTCATTAAAAATCTTGTACTAGACGCGGTATTTATTTATTCTCAAACCACCTGCCTTCTTTCTTGATCATCTTCGTTAATCAACCGCTTCATCTCCTCTTCTTTCGATGGTTTTTCGATCTTACCGACTTCGGTTGGTTTTGGGATTCTTTTCTGGGGTTTGTGATCAGGTAATAGCTTTATTACGATTCCCATGGTGATCAACAACAGCCCTGTTCCGTGCTGTTCGGTTAAAGGCTTTGTGAAGAGCAAGTAAGATAGCAGCAATGTCACTGCCTTTCTTGCTGTTGTCACCTGAGATACAATCAAAGGAAGTTAATTTTACTATGATATGAGATTGTACTAAACGTGCTACAATTATAGAAACATTAGGTTGCTAAAAACATGGATCAATGCATAAAATTCCTTTGTTAAAAAGATGACAGAGACGGAAGCAGAAAAAGGCGAGGAAAGGGCAATACCATAGCTGTCGTAGCAGCACCAAACAATGCAATGAGAGATAAGACAGACACTTGACCAATAAAGGTGGCCATGGCTTCAAAAATCAACACAGCATACACATAGGGATGCTGCACAAAGGGGAGGTGTGAGAAGAAATGTGTCAAACACAAAATCAGACAAACGAGAACAAGGTTTTGCGAAAAATGGGTGGCTAATTCGGTTGATAAAACACCTGATAACACGAAGTCCATGCTCTGAACAATTCTCCTGTCAGAATCATGGGTGGTATCAACATTGGCAACCCAACAACCGTTGAGCAAAATAACATCTCCATCTGTTTGCATAAAGGTTACAAAGACGGTTAAAGGCAATCGTTAAATCCGGATATTGGATCACACATTTCCTTATGAAGAAGGATAATATAGCTACCTGAGTGGTTTCGGGATTCATGGTGAAGATCGCTTCTTGCAAATTTCCGAGGAAGGAGTCCATGATTAGAGCACCACTAATCATCATAACACCAATCATACTAAAGTTTGGAGATGTTTGAGCATCTGCTAAAGTGAAGAGTATCAAACCCACCACCAAAAGCAATGCTGATAAATACTCAGATGGAGGGTATTTTCTTCTTAAGCCCGGGATGAATGCACCCATTATCATGACTGGTAAAACCTGTTTACGCCACAATTAACGAAATATCCATGATTAAACATCATGTTGAAGAAGTACTTTTCTTTGTCCAAATTGAGTCACATAAGAACAGAAGAACAAGTTATCGTCACATTTTCTTATCTATCATAGTCTTGGTTTATGATTAAATTTCTCAATACGCTACATATAAAAATCCGTACTTGACTATTCTAAAAATTTAATCGTTGTAAAGTCATGTCATATTCTTGATGAAGAAGGAGGGGGGACTAGACAATACAACATCTATTTTCGGCAAGGAATATTAAGCAAGCAAACACATGCATATACAAGGATTGATTTGAGTTATTGACAATTTTAGTATCAACAAAAGGTAAATAAAAGAAGTGTCACTAATTTCCTGACTATAAAAGTTGAAAAGTACTCACACCTAGAACAATACTTCCATATGGAGTGCAAGCAATTATTTGCCACTATTACTAATATAGATTTTCAACCAATTAGGTCTTGGCCTAGAGGTTAAAATCACTCCGCCCCCATTTGCAATTTATATTGCCTTTTAGCTCATTTGCACCAAAAAAAATATGGATTTTCAACTGGATTACTAATTAGCATAAACAACAAGCTCGAATTCGTAAACAAGGCGACAAAATCGACACCGACACTAATAACTATTGACTAATGAGAAATAATAACTTATTAAGATTGGCAGAGAGTAATTAACAAGTTATTAGTTGTACCTTAGTTTTAACTATTGACTAATGAGAAACAATAACTTATTAAGATTGGCAGAGAGTAATTAACAAGTAATTAGTTGTACCTTAGTTGACTTGAACATAATTTGAGCAGGGTAATTAAGAAAAGCCAAGGATCCTTTAGTAAGTCCATGAGAACCCATAAGAACAGCTGAAAGCTTCACATAAGTCTTCCATGGATTCACCATTTGCTTTGTTGTAAAGCCATTCATGTATATTAATGCTAAATACACAAACCCCTGAATAAATGTGAAGTACCAACCATAGCTGCAACCATAAATTTCACCATTAATTATTTTAATCGATTAATTACTGTAATTATTTAGGAAATCACCCACCAAATTTTCAGTTTTTTTTTTTTCTTTTTGGTTTTTCAAGAAAAACCCAAATGCAATATGACAAAACAGCATTACCCAGATGCATAAAAATCCAAATAAAAATTGTAAAATGACTCACCTAAATTTAAGCCTGTTGTATACATATTCCTGAAATCAGCAAAAATCACGAAAAAAGGGGCATGCATGAGAATATTTACCAACGAAATACAGGACATGGTAAAAAAAATTGCCGTGAAAAATTCATAGAAAATGTACTGATTCCCGCTGTTACAAATTACTCCGTACACATACAGCCAAGAAATTCTGAAACCGAAAAAATGTAACAAACCCAGAATTGAATTTTGCGAATTTCACAATTGACAGCGAATTTTCTTGATTATCGCAATCGCAAGAACCCAGAAAAAAAAAAGAGGAGAGAAAGAGGGGGATTGATTAACCTCGCAGATGCCATTGATGAGGTAACCGAAGAAAAACCCAGAAGAGCAAATGAGGAATTGATGCCACTTTGGTCTGCTTGTTAAACTGATTCCGAAAAGAGACCTTACTTGTTCTTCATTGTTGTTTTTCATCTTCTCCTCCTTCTCAAAAACCCAGAAATTAACGAAAAATTTGATGGGGGTATGAAATGTTGAAATGATTAGACTCGATTTTTTTTGATTTTTTTTAACTTTTTTTTTTTAATTTTTAGAATGGATTAAACGAACAAAAGAATGGGATGAATTATGAATTTCCCCTGTCTCTTTGACATGGGGTTTGGTTCTCTGTTTTAGAGAGAGAGAGAGAGTAAAAGGAGTTATGAGTTGAGGAGTTTCTGAAGGTGAAGCTATATAAATATTCTTTATTGGGAGGTGCCTACAACTGAAATTTGGGGACTGGGAAGGGGTATAATTGGATTTTTGTTACTTCAAAATAATGAATACACCATTTATAGTTTTTGTTACTATCTATAAATAAAATAATCTAGATGTTTAAGTTTGTTTTAAGTTGGAAATTAGGTAGGTTAGAGCAACTCCAATGGTTGTTGTATTGAGATATTTGCTTGTAATTTTCAGACCCAAACACTAAATTTGGAATTAAAATCAGTCTCGACCTGAACCGATCTGAATCGACCGATATTCGGGACCGTAAGCCGATCGGAACCCGAAATGTTGTTAAAACAGAAAACTTGAAATCCGGCCGTATCCGACCCACTAAAACCGAAGAACAATTTCGACACCCGTCCGGAATATAACCAATAACATAATTGACCCGATCGGATAATGACTCGGAATCGGACCCGGACTTAACCTGTGTCCGAGAGTGAATTGAACTCGACCTCCATTTTAACTCACCGGATAACTATCCAATATGAACTTGACCGTACCAGGAATTAACTGCTGCAAGCCTGACTCAAACCTGACTGTATAAGACCCAAACCCAAAATTGTATCCGACAAAATAAGACCCGACCTGAACCCGACATATACCCTAAATGAAAAAATAACCGCACAAGAACCGACCGGAAATCAACTTGGTCGAGCCCGACCTGAACCCGGGTGATAAAGTGAATCGACACGACCCAACCGGATCATGACTCGAGAGCCGAGATGATCAAACCCGGACCTGACTCGAGTAACCGTTTTGACAGCTTGTTAAACCATTGGAGCAATTTTGTTAAATTAGTTAGGCAAAGCAAATTGGCTTGGAAAAAAAACAAAAAAAAATCCCCTGATTATTTGGAATGTAATTATGTGAACGTAAGATTTTTTTTTTATGAGTTAAAAAAAAAAAGCAAGCTACTTGGTTGCAATACCTCGTATTTTTAAGTAATTATAAATATATTTATAAAATATTTATAAAATATTTTTATTACTTCGTATTTGAATTGCTTTTAAATAGTTATTTAAATGTATTTTTATTAATTAAAAATATTTATTGTTTTTAATTAGTTACAAAACGAATTTAATTCCAAGTTGGGAATTTATTAGATTTTGAAATTAAAATGATTTGAATTATTCTAAAGCCCGATCCAATTTTTATAAGGAGCCCAAACGAATAATTCAATAACCTTATATTTTATTCTAGCTCAATCGTTAATTCAAGCCCATCTTTAATGCTTCCTAATCCTAACCCAACTAGAAAGTGAAACCTATAAATACCCTCTCATGTCTCCTTAAATCTCCACTTTCATTAAATCCCTCAAACCTTCACAAATTCTCTCTCCTCTCTTTCCTTCTCCCTCACGGCACCCCTCTCTCTCTTTTCTTCCATTCGGCCGTGCACCCCAGCCGAGCAACACATCAAACGTGTGTGTTGTCTCGTTGCCTCGCCCCACGCACCAAGTGATGCCCATCGTCCGTCCCTCGTGTTGCCTTGTTGCCTGCCTCCCCTGTCCCTCGCGCGCCCCCGCTACTGTGTTCCTTTGCTCGTGTGCGCGCACAAGGCAACAACAACATCAGTCGATGTTGTGTCGTGCCGAGTGCACACCCCTTGGTTCCTTTGTTCTTTGCGCTCGGTTACACCCACCAAAGTAATTGTGACGTGTTATAGGCCGGTTTGGTATAATTTATCTTCTTTCTAATCTTCTCTATTTTAAATTATGTTTTTAAATTATGATTAGTATTGAATTTTGATTATTTAATTGAATTTGGGATTGGTTATGAACACCATAGTTGTGGATTTGATGATTAGATTGTGAGGACAATTTTTATTTGAATGACATTAATTTTCATATTTGATTTATAAATAAAGCTTCAATTTTTATGGGTTTAAATGATTTTAAATGTTGATTTAGGGTTAGGGTTTTGGTTTAATCCATATGATTAGTTGATTAACATAATTAGATGTCAATTTTAATTATGGTAATCAATAATAATTTTCAGATTCATTAAAGTCTTAAAGCGTCAATTTTTAATGGTCTTAAGCATGAAATTAATTAAATTTCATGCTAGGGTTTTATACGATAAATTAGAATTATTATTTTAATGATTAACGATTAGTTTCTAATTAATTCAAGCGTTTTAAAACTAAACTAAATTGCTGGAAATTTAATGAACAAGGATAATAATTAAGTTTTATTATTTTAATGAAGGAGGAGAATTCTAACTTAGAGAATTGAATCACAAAGTGGCCCATTTACTTAGATTATTCAAGGTACGTACAAGTCTAGGGTGACCAACTTAATTAATGTGAATACTTGTGATGATTATACGTTGTGATTCATGCCTACTTAGATTATTACTGGTGATGTTTGTTGAATTGAAGTGAACAAGCATGTTATGATTGGTTATGTTTGTTGAATTTCAATAACAAGCATGTTGTCCAAGTATGTTATGCATGTATGGGTTATTTGCATGCAAGGGAATTATTTATGCTATTGTACGTAAAGTCTAGCATGTTATGAGGCAAGTTTATGTTGTGCCTTGTTGCACTATTCAGTAACCACATATGAAGGGTATGTTCACATAAGCCACCACATATGTAGGGTAGACTTTTGAGTCATGTTTAGTAAGTCACATATGAAGGGTATGCTCACGTTAGCCACCACATATGTAGAAAAAGTCAAGGTGAATTGAATTAGGAATTTTCGTGCCTAGTGCACAACCCGCATGTTAACCGGCATGTCGGCGACTCAACATTTTGTTGAGAGGGAACCCTGGAGTAACTTCATTCGAGCCATGTATTGATCACAAGTACGTCCTAGTGATCTTAAAAGAAGCATTGTTTGGTTGATCGTTTATTAAGTGCCTTACTTGGTTGTGTCTTGAGTCGGCTTTGTGAATAAAATATTAATAAACATAAAGTGCAATTTAAATAAGGTTTAAAACTCTTGGAACATATATACCTTGAGTATGAACTATGGGGGGAGTACCTTGCCAATGGGCTTGTACTCCTACGAATGATAAAAAACCTTGAAAGTTTCATTTCTTTTATGCGCTGGAATTCCGTCGGTATGGCCTGACATGGTTACTTTATTTCGTAATGTATATTTATTTTGGTGTTTGGTTGGCTCCCAACACCCGCCCAATGAACGTTTCTTTTCTAGGCCCGTTTGAAGCTTATTCTAATTAATGTATGATCAAGAGTCGTGTCTTGAGTCGGGTCTTGTCATCATGATTAATTGTTTATTAGTTGGCTTTTGCGTGTGGTTTATTATTATTATTGTTGGAATGAAGCATGTTAGTTTAGGATTCGTTCTAGCTTGTTGTACTCAACTTTTTTATTATTCCGGGCTTTGTGTTTTGGTCATGGCCTTTGCCTTAATGACCTTATGATGATCCATCATTTGCTTTTGCATTGATGGGGAGTAGAATATTAATAAACAAGTTTTTAGAGGTGACTTGCAGGACAAGTAATCTTTCAAGGGTTGGTTGAGAGAATTATTGTACTTGCATTTTTTCTAAACTTTAATTATTTTAATTAGTCTTAGACTATAACGTTTTCAATTAGTTAAGATTTTGTTTTAAATATTTTGGTTTGGGCCGTTATGGTTCCAACTTGTATGGGGGACATTAACTACTATCTATTGTTTGAAAATTAGTTAATTCCACTGCGTATTTTGGTACTAGCCTTAGCCGTTATCACGGTGGCGGTAATACTTTGGTAATTCCTTATTTGAAAGTTGGAAAATGGTTTTATAAAAGCAAGGAATTATTAAGGTGTTACATTGCTAACCATTGGAACATATTATAGGTAGAAAATATTGTTGTTTGAAACATTAATATGGCATTCCAAGCTACAATGGTATTAGCTAACCATTAAAGATCTTCTAATAATCTTTATATATTCGCCACCTCTTGAAGATTTTGACGTTCACTTAAAATGTCTAATATATCATTACAGAGTAACTTTTTATTTACTCTTTTATATTTTAACATTTTCAGAGTAATTTATCTATTATAATAGTATAAATTAGTTTTTTAGCACTTTGGTATTCATGTAAAATATCGATTATACCGTCAACATTGATTAAACGATTAAAATACATTTATTAAGTGTCAGGTTTTTTGCATGTAATACCTGACTTTTTAAAATATATGCACGCATAGTATGCACCAATTCTTATATGAAATAACTTTGGAGGACGTTGGTGTTCACATAAAATGTATATTTCCCCTATTTCTTGTATTTACAGTGTTCAAAAAATAATAAATTTCGTCAAAACGTATCAAATAAAAAAGTAAAAATCATTATCTAACTTGAAAGATCACACATGTATCGCTTGCATTAACCCTATTATTGCAGTATGAGTTGAGAAAAATATATATTAAAAGAATTTCAATATGATTACGAAAATACATTTTGAGATTTTCGTGTTCATCATTGCTATCGAGAAGAAAATAAAGTAACCAAAACACTTAGCTATACTCCGTTTAGGTGTTGGCCAAGAGAAAAAGCTTTTATTTTTCCATAGCCCTTTTGAGAAGGTGTTACGACATCACATCTAGTAATTTAATTTTGTTTCTAGTCGAGGTTATTTCCCTCTTTTGCACCCAAAATTAAATAATCAAATGTTTGAAAAGTTTAATTAACAAATTTGTACGTAGTACTAGCTTGCCATTAAAGTTGGGAGTGGAGTATTGGATTGTTTAAATGAACTGATTTCAAATGATTTATTAAATTAATGGTCTTTAAATTACAAGTAAAACCTTAGGACTATGGATGCATGTACTATTGTGAAATTATTAATTATTATATGCCGCATTTAAATATTGTCACAATAAATCATACTTCCTCCGATTTTTTAATACTCTCAACGTTTGGACTTTTAACACTATTTACATATTTTATTTTGACTATTGTTAGTGATTTATATGTAAAATAAATATAGTGTTGTGGGATCTTATTAGATTCGTCTCAATGTGTATTTTCAAAGTATAAACTTTTTATAATTTTTAATTAAAGAGATTTAAACATATTAATAATCAAAAGTGTTCATTAACATGCGTGAAAATGACAAACGTGCGAGTAAAAATGAACAGAAGAAGTATTTGAATTTAATAAAAAAAAATTAACAAAATTCAATCAATCAAACATAATAAAATTCACCCTCCAACAGGTTTAATGTCTATTTTTTGTTTAGAGAAACTTTACAAATAATATTTTCTATATAGCATGATTTTCTTTAACCCCGTGTGTACTCGCACGTTTCTTCTTGGTTACACATAGCCCTTTTTTTTCTTTCTTTTTTTCTACTACGAGGAGTTCCCACCGCCTTCGACGAGTGGACTAATTTTCCGCGTGAGTTTGCATGGGCACCTCGATGGACATCATCCCTCCCAGTTGAGATTTTTTCCATTCCCAAGGCTCGAACCCGAGACCTTGGTTAAGGAGCAAGAGACCCTTAACCACTCATGCCAACCTCAATTGGTACACATAGCCCTTTTTCGTATAAAGTAATGGTGCTAAATTTCTAAAGTTTCTTACTTAGCTTGTTTACGAAACACTCGATTTTGTATTAGAAATTATGATCGAATTGACGCTAAGGACCACAACAGTTGCATATACAGTATAAGAAGATCGGTCGATACTAAGTACTAGTACATCCTCTTTCACCAACGAACAAAATCAATAGTAGCAAGAAACACAATATTCCGTCTCCAAAATGACATTGGTCTATGGGAATCAGACCCATCTATAGTATCAAGCATGCTGCTATCAGCTTTTAAACAACGCTTCACTTCTGCTAACCCTCTCCCAAGGTCGTTGGATCTCATTTTTCTTCCGAGTTTTGTCTCTTCACAAGAACAACAAAACCTAGTTCTTCCTTTCTCGGATGAAGAAATTAAAGAAGTTTTTTTTTATATGAATCCTGACAAATCCCCAGGATCGGATGGATATGGACCTAAATTCTTCCAAGCCTACTGGCCCATAGTAGGCAAAGAAGTTACTACAGCAGTCAAGGGATTTTTCTTCCATGGAAAAATTCCTAGATTCCTGAATCACACTATCATTGCTCTTATCCCCAAAAATGATAACTCGGAAAACCCTAATCACTTTAGGCCCATCAGTCTATGCAACACCGTTTATAAAGCTATATCCAAACTTTTAGTCTCTAGACTAAGCCCAATTCTCCAAAACCATATTAGCCCATTCCAAAATGCTTTCACCCCAGAAAGATCAATTCATGATAACCTACTTATTGTCCAAGAAATACTTAATACGTTCCAAAAATCAAAATCCAAAATCGGATGGTGCGCTCTCAAACTTGATATGGAAAAAGCTTATGATAGAATAGAATGGGATTTCCTTTGGGCTACCTTGGAGGCGTTTGGATTTCCTACCCAATGGATTCAATGGGTGAAAGTCTGTGTCACCACGGTGTCTTATTCTCTAAAAATAAATGGTGCCACCACGGATCATTTCTCCCCTTCCAGGGGGATTAGACAGGGCGATCCTCTCTCCCCCTATTTGTTCATTCTTTGCATGGAAGTTTTTATATTTATGCTTAATATGAAAACCTCCAACCCGAAAAATGGAGTGGGGATCAGTATTGCTCCTAGATCCCCTAAAAGTCCTTGCCTCCTTTTCGCAGATGATAGTCTCCTATTTTGTAAAGCAACAACCTCTGCTTGTCATGTTTTAAAGAATACGATAAACGAATTCTGCAATCTTTCAGGCCAACTAGTTAACTTCCACAAATCAGCAATAGTCTCTTCGAAACAAGTCCCTACGCATAGAGGTGACAATTTGGCTAATATCTTCTCTAGTACAAAATCTATGTCACTTGGGAGATATCTAGGAGCATATTTTTCATCCTATAAACCCACTAAAATCGATTTTGCGAATATCATGCAGAAAAACGAAAGTAGAATTAATTCATGGCATGCAAATTATCTCTCAAAAGCAGGAAGAGCTATCCTTGTCCAAAGTAATTTGGAAGCACTGCCAGCGTATGTGTGTTCCTCCTTTTTATTATCGCAAAAAAACTGTCAACAAATGGATTCGATTCACAGAAATTTCTTTTGGAAACAAACTGCCCAAACGAACGCAACCCCACTCATCTCTTGGTCAACAATCTGCAAACCAAAGACCTTGGGAGGATTGGGTCTGCGTCGTACTAGACCACTAAACAAGGCTTTCCTAGCAAAACTAGGATGGAAAATTCTTCACAACAACAATAATCTATGGGTCTCTATAATTAGGAAGAAATATCTCAACAACACTTCCTTTTTTGAATGCAAGCCAAAACAATCTGACTCGCAAATTTGGCACGATATTTTAAAACAAAGAGAGCTTCTTAGAAAGGGTATTAGATGGAAAATTGGTAATGGAAAATCAATTAATTTTTGGCTAGACAATTGGGCTTTACAAACTAATTTGTTGACTTTTCTCAACAGAAGCTTCATTAGCGAAAACACAAACCTCTTAGTCTCCGATTTCATTCTTCAATCGAAGGAATGGGACATCCCCAAACTCCTTAATGTCATTCCACAACATGTGGTACAAAAAATCCAAGGGATACCAATACCACTTTTGGATATAGACGACACCCCCATATGGGGACCCACGACTTCAGGTGATTTCTCTGTTAAATCAGCAACTTGGCTAGCCCACGATATCTCTGATAATCAATCTCAATGGGAATACCGTTGGATTTGGAAGATTGACATCCCACCAAAAATCCAGATCTTTCTCTGGCAAATTTGCCACAAAAGTATCCCTACTCGGGACATCCTTTTCAAAAGGAACATTTTGCCTTTCGATGTATGTCCATTATGTGACACTTATATTGAAACTATTAATCACCTTTTCATTCAATGTCCAACTGCAAAACAGGTTTGGACCCTTGAGCATACTAAAACATGGTTAGATTTTTCTAACCATCGCCATGACTTTTTTGATACCATAAGGTATCTAAAAAATTACCAAAACACCCTATGTAAATTCATGTTTACCATTTGGGCTCTATGGAAAGAGAGAAATGACTGCGTTTTTAACAATGGTAACTTTAATCCTTTTAGAGTTTTCCTTAAGGCTAGTATAGCCCATAAAGAATGGCAACTTCGAACTGATATCGACTTGCATCAACTTAAGGGTACCCCTTTCACTTCACACACACACACCAACTAACCACACTCCACAAATTCTAGTTCGATGGTACCCACCTCCACCGGGTACGTTCAAGCTCAACTTTGACGGATCCTGCAAAGTTTTATCATCAGCGGCTGGCTTTATCATTCGTGACAACAACGGCGCTTCTATCACCGCCCACACGCACAATCTAGGAATTACACAAGTGTTCATGGCAGAAGTGTGTGCTCTTCACAGAGGACTTCAGGAAGCAAAACGCCTCAACATCAAGAATCTAAGTATTGAAGGTGACAATCTAATGGTTATTAACTTAGTCAAAGGAATTTGGAGCATCCCGTGGAAACTTCATAACATCATCACAGACATCAAGGATATTCTCACTTTTTTCGACAATTGGGAAATAAAGCACATCTACCGCAAAGCTAACCGAGCAGCTGACTGGATCGCAAATGTTGGTCACTTAATTAGCAACACAATGTGCATTGAAGTTTGTAATAGTCCCCAGTTACTTTCCATTTTAGACAGTGATTACTTAGGAGTAACCCTCGTGCGGAGGGGCTCCTAATGTATTATTCTTCTTATCTTTTCAAAAAAAAAAAAAAATCCTCAATACGTAACGTGTGTAGGAGAGTATCGTATATACGCATCATCAATTCATCACCTTAATTAATTAGCAACATTGGGCGTATGTATCTTCGATAATTAGACTAATAGTTAATAATGTGGCTGGATAATTCAAATGAGAATATTACACCACAAAACTGCCATTTTTGACCAAATCATGAAGTTGAATATGATGAGAAAACTCAAAGGAGTATAAAAATAGTTGGTAACTAGTCGTACGGGGTAATAGATTAGTACTCGTAGTTTTGAATTGAACACCCTCATGGAGTCGATAGTCTGAAATTGATTGAGAAGATAGAGGCGATAGTCCTACATTTCGGGAACTGGTTTTGGTAGGAAAAAACTTTATCTACTCACTGTGTAAACTACCATCGTTTAATAGAGAACATTTGATAGTCGAATCCTATTCATCATAATTAAGAGATTTTCAATATTCTATGAGTAGTGGTGGGTATCCCGTAGATGTATACTAATGTCCATTTTGGTACACCACTTCGTTTATTTTGAAACAACTCTATGTGAGTATTGCACAACTTTATATGTTATCGGAGTAGGTGTGCTAAAATCACTTTCTGTGTACTCATATCATTAATTCGTCATATATAAGTCACTAAGTATCCAAAGTGCCTTAAATCAGCAAAAGACACGTGTTCGAATATGGTCACCCTCAGTATTAGAGGTGGTAGCCCTACACCAAATTCCGCAACTTCACTAAATAAAATGATAAATTGGAGTATTTAATAAACAGCACCATGTCTTGTGGAATACTGGAATTGGAATGTGGACTACTCATCCTGCAAATTTCCTGTATTTTGCATGCATGGGAAATGCACACCATTATCATTATTTATTGTTGCCCTAGATCAACCCGGCCATCATACGTAGGGGTGTGCAAAAATTGGTCCGGACCGAAAAAATGGACCGGACCGGACCGACCCAGACCGGACTAGACCGGACCAAAGACAATCGGTCCGGTCATCGGGTCGAGAAATATCAATTTCCGGTCTTCGGTCCGGTCCGGTCTGGTCCGGTCCAAAACCCGATTTTGGACCGGACCGATTTTTTCTTAATAAAATATAATAAAAAATACTTAAAAAGCTAATTCTCTCCTTTAATATGTTGTAAATATTATTATATTGTGATATGTTTTATTTTAGCTTCCAAAAAAGGCCTTAAAAAATTGATTTTTTTATATATATTTTTTCTTTTTTACCATAATTTTTAGAAAAATAAAAAAATAAATAGAAAAAGGTCTACAACCGGTCCAAATCGGTCCGGTCCGGGTTTTGGACCGATTTTATCGGTCCGGTCCGGATTCGGTCCAAGCATAAATTTCGGTCTTCGGTCCGGTCCGGGTCGGTCCGATCCGATCCGGTCCGGGTCGGTCCGATCCGATCCGGGTTTGGACCGATGAACACCCCTAATCATACGACTTACCGAGGATGGAGTATATTTGGGAGTTTGGGGTTAAAAAGTTGAGGAAATATTTTTTTTAGTTTTTACCCCTTTTAGGCTTCAATCTCCAGTGAATCATTTTTGCAAGGGAAAAGAGGTCAATCAAACATTCATTATAGAGGCTATTAAGGTAATAAGGTCACCTACTTTTTGCGAGGCCCATTATTGAATGTAAATGTTGAATTTGTAGTCGTCTTTTCAAATATTCTAAGAAGCGCATAAATAGAATACCACCATAACATGAACAACTTCTCATAAGAGCATGAAACCATAAATTTTATATTTATTTGAAATGATGCATAAATGTTGCACATGAGTAATCTCTGTAATATAAGCAAATTTTTTAAAGAGACTAGTAGTTGACAGCGCGCGTTGCGGCGCAGTATGGCTGGAAATTTTTAATTTGGCACAATGTTTTAGCATTCTAATTTTTTTAATTTTTTTTGAATTCGGATCGATTTTGGATTTTCGAATTTCCGATCCGAAAATTTCGGGTATCCCAAACTTCCGGATTGGATCCGGATCACATTTTTCCGATCCGGAAATTTCAGATCGGATCGGATCATAACCAATATCCGAAAATTGAACACCCCTGATACGTAGTATATGTTCTACGTCTTATTACCTTAGATAAATTAGGATATAGTAATAACGGAAGGCTATCCTAATTTCAATGTACTTATCCTTTTCAAAAAAAAGAATTGACAAGTTGGATACTCGAAACTCGATACTATATACAGTACATGTTCTACATTTCATTTGAATAAAAAATGACATGCAAACGTATGTGAGAAATTTATTTATAGTTAGGTGTACTCAGCATCGATTTTTTTTCTTATCGATCGGTTGAACTAAATCGTAAATAAACAAAACCGATAAAGTTAATACAAAAAAAAAAAAAAAAAAAAAAAAAAGACATTTGGTACATGTAGCCAACTCAAAATGTACTTCTTACTTAATTAGGAGCAAGATTATTAGATTAAGGAGTATGAGTTGAGTGAGTACCTACAAAATATGCAGTGAAGTGTTTAGATTAAGGAGTTGATAAATTAGTTAAAAAGAAGTTAGGATAATTAGTTAAAAAAGAAGTTAGGATAATTAGTTAAAAAGAAGTAAAATAAACAATTGGTACATATGGAGTTACTGTTCATAAGGAACGGTAACTTATCTCCCACTTTTTAAAGCGTAGAGATATATCCATTTAAATTATTCAAATTAGCCTTACTCTCATGCTCAATTAGTTAAAAAAAAGTCAACACAATATCTAAAAAACTTAAGTGTAGGGTATTTTCCTCCCCTACGAATCAATAGCGGATCCAGAAATTTATTAAAGGGGTCCAAAAAAGGAATACATCACGACACTAGTAAAATAATCACGTTTTTTTACAACAACTATGAGGCATTGTGTTAGGGAGAATTATATATTAGGTCTTGATAATTTAAAAAGGAACCATTAAATAACAATATAGTTCCAATATCTCATTGCAAATTTGCAATAAGGAACAATCACCCGTTAAAAAGTCTACTCAATTAAGCACTGTCTAATTGAGTATTTTTAATTATTTAATTTTTATTCATCGAATTTGTTAATTAAAAAAATTGCTAAACCGAACCCAAAAGAAAAAAAATCCACTACTAGCCACTATTGGTACTAATTTCCATTATTTATATAATTAAGCAAGTGATAAAATTGTTATAATGAGTACTTCATACTAATTAAAAAATCAAAAAAAAAAAAGCAAGAAGAGATCACGGGCAAGTTAAAAAAAAACGAACAATGCACTGAAGATATATTGTTCTTTTGGTCGGATTCAAACTCAAGACCTCAATGTTATGAGGTATCATCGCAAAGTATAAAGCATCACTGAGCCACAATTATGTTTGTTATTTCTAGTGAACATTAATTGTAAATATATCTTATTTTATCAGTTTTGCTTTTTTTAGAAAAATGGGGTTCCTTTAACCCCTCTAGGACCATGTAGGTTCGCCCTGCTACGAATGTGGGACATATGCATGTAGCCATGTAATTGGTTAGGGTGGAACTAGGGTTTGAAGATCTTCGAATGCGATCTACAAACGTGTAAGGAGCCGTCAATAAGTTTTCAAGGAAAAGCTCATAAACCATTGCGTAAATTTCGACTAAGGGACAAACTAGAAGAGACTTATCCACACAAAGATTCCAGACAAAATACATGAGATGAGATAATGGCTCCAATTATAGTCATGAATCAAGATGGATATGTAATAAGTAGGTTAAGGATCCGATATTGTACCAAATTAGCCCATTTCTGACATTTACTCGGATTCGTGTATTAGTTGTGAATTTGAACAATTTTTTTTAAAAAAACATCAATTAGTCCAGTTGGTTCATTTAATCACATACTAATTAAATCGTGACTACTTCATTTAAACATCAAGGATCCTAAAATTCAATTGTCAAATGATTATCTCAATGCAAATAAGATATCTTGTTTAGGAAATTCATAAACAATTCAAATTAATGCAAATGATCGACAATAAAACAATAATCAATGAAAAATATCCTACCTTCTAAAAAATAGCCGAACACCAAGCTAATTTTTTCTTAATTTTTTTTTCAAATTTGCCTCTTTCCTTGATTCAATATTACATAATTATACATATGCTAATAATTATACATATGCTAATCTAAACCTCTCTAGTAAGGTTCTGCTCCCACATTTATTTCTCTCTCATGTATAACCTCTTCATCTTCTCCCTCACCTGCATCTCAATTCTAGCTAGCTCGATCAAAACCGCAACCGTCAAGACAAACTCAAGAAAGGTAATTATACTTTTGTTAATGAAATTTGATGTCTTTCATATTTTGTTCATTCATTAGTTTTGGATTCGTGTTTTCGTTTAATGTTTGTTGTTTGAGGTAAGTTAAATAAACGGAGGTCAGTGTTTCGTACTTAATTTAATTCAGATCTTTACATGCATGTGTTTATTTATTTGAAATTGGTCTCAAATTTGAGTTTTTATTTGTGAGATTGATACGAAACTGATAGAAATTTGAGGACGCACGCGGAAGTTTTGATAGACCCGAATAATATAACAAAATTGTATTTTCATCATTGATTATATTAATAAGAAATGTACAACACTATTTGTTTTTGGTAGAACACTTGTTCCTACCTTTCATATTTTGTGGGAACTCTCTTGATTGGCTCATCCTTTATGCAAATACAACCTATTTATAGTTGTTGTATTATGTTTTCTAGATTCTTCTACTTCCCTCATTATCTAGATTTTTCTTAAGATAATTCTAGACTTTTAGTTACTAGATTTTTCTAGGCTAGCTCCATATTTCCTAAGATTATTCTAGATTATAATTTACAATTATATTTCTAGATTTTTCTACACAATACATTTCACTATTATATTTTTACAAGTGTATTATCTAGATTTTTCTAGATTAATATTTTAACACTCCCACTTAATCTTGAAAAATCTTGTGCTTCAAAATCTTTCATCTTTCGAAAATCTCGTTGATGCACTTGTCACCAACCACCAATCGATATAAACGCTTGAGTTCCAATGTTGGCACCCGTGTTACCAACCTCCATAATCATGATCTTCTCGTTGGTATCCGTGTTACCAACTCTCCCACTGATGCACATGTCACCAGTTATCTCCTGAAATTTTTCCTCAAATTTTATTTTGCTATTGGTGCTCATGTCACCAACCATCACGCTAATGCTCTTGTCATTAGCAAACTTCAAATTTTTATTCTTCATTTTCTCCATTGGCATTTGTTTCTCCAAATTTTTCTTTTGTTGTGGTGCTCATGTCACCACCCATCACTGCTAATGCCCTTGTCATTAGCATCCTTCAAATACTTTCTTCTTCAAAAAAACATATTTTCTTCTTCAATTTTTTTTCATCCTTCCTCGTTTTTATCATTAACTTTTTTCTCCATTTTCCTCCATAAATTTCTTCTTTTAGTTTAATTTTACCACCTTTATTATTTTAATTTGAGTACGCACGCGGAAGTTTTGATAGACCTGAAATTTTTCTTCAAATTTTATTTCTTTATTGGTGCTTATGTCACCAACCATCACTGCTAATGCTCATGTCATTAGCAAACTCCAAAATTCTCTTTGTGAATTTTTTTTTGTCACCAACATACTCTGCTAATGCCCTTGTCATTAGCATCCTTCAAATAATTTCTTCTTCAAAACCTATTTTCTTCTTCAATTTTTTTTCTTCCTTCTTTATGTTTTATCATCAACTTTAATTTTCTCTATTTTCCTCCATAAATTTCTTCTTCTAGTTTAATTTTCGCATATTTGTTATTCTTTAAGAAATTTTAGATTAGAACTTGGCTCTTTTCTCTTCCATATTTTCTTCAAATCTTGTAACCCTTCATGTCTTGGGTCTTCGGTCTTCGGTCTTCGATCTTCAATTTTGTTGTTATCACTTTTCCGGCTCTGATACCATGATAAAACTGAAAAGAATCTAACTATAAGTGTTCATAATTTATTTTCTTTGTTTTCTTGTTAGTTTTAATTTGATATGTATGTGCATGTTAGGATTGTGATTTAGATTGTTTCTTTTTTGCAATTTGTAGAATTTTTAATATGATTGTGAAACTGGGTGGGAAAACTTACCGCTGAAGATGGTTGTTAAGGCTGAGTAACAATTAAGGAAGAGGGGCATTGTTATTCGTTGCGCCTGTTACAGGGGAGAGAGAAACAGTGGGGCTGGGAATTGGGATCTGGGGCTGGCTTGAGTTGAACCGTTGATTCAGCCTCAATACCTGTTAATCAAGAGAAAGGTTAATGATTTTTTCAAAATTATGGTTAATTTTGGACCATAAGTCATTAAATTGCTACCGGTATAGTAAAAGCATATGTCAATCTCTGCCTCATACCTTGCTAACCTTAATTTAGATTGACAACCAAGCGAACTCCTATGTCAAAAAAAAAAAAAAAATAACCAACGAACTCAAATCAGATTTGGCATAAGAAAATAAATTATGACATCCTTGATTAAAATTCTATCTATCTGGGCTAAAACTAAGTGATGTAGGTGCGACATAACCAGGCAATGGGTATTGCACAATTTCCTCAACAGAAAATAAATACATTAGGAATAAGGAAATACATAAGAAATATATGAGGCTAAGAAATACGACCCTACGTAGAGCAGATCGAGCAACATTTATTAAACGGATATTTCATGAAATACCCCCGAGTTTTGCCTTAATTCACCAAATGCCCATCAAGTTCCAATAATTCACCAAATACCCCTCACAAATGACTTAATACCCCAAATACCCCTCCATGACGTCATCATCCTCAATTAACTCAATTACCATCTAATTAACCCACTCATTTACCCATTTTTCCTAATTAACCCATTTTTATTAATTAACCCATCTTCTTCCTCTCACTTCTTCCGCCACCACCCCTTCTTCATCTCCCTTCTTCCGCCACCACATCGCCCCCGTTTTCTCCCTCCTCGACCCCATCACCGCCGCCACCACCTCGCCCCCATTTACCATTTGTCGCCCCTCGCCTTTTCCTCCTCCCTCACGTCCTCCCTCCCTACATTACCACCACCGCCGCCACTCATCATCATCATCTGATCTACTCCTCCGACAACACCAACACCACCAGCCTCCTCCGACAACACCACGTACACCAAAATCGACGCGGGATCTCCTCCTCCGACAACATCAACACCACCAGCCTCCTCCGACAACACCACACCAAAATCGACGCCGGATCTCCTCCTCCGACAACACCAACACCACCAGCCTCCCCCGACAACACCACACCAAAATCGACGCCGGAAGAATCAAAGAGAACAATCGCCGCCGTCGTCAAACCCAGAACCACAAAAAAAACAACCGATATCGACACCAGAAGAAATGAAGAGAACAACCCACATGAACGAAGTTGGGTTCTCTTTCCTCCATCAATCCCAAACTCAATTTTCTTAACAACTGTTTTCGCACAAAACCCCTTTCATTTTCATCAAAATTAGCCATGTTCTTCACCTAATTCTTCAATGCTCGATTTTGGGTATTATTATTCTTCACCTGATTTGTTGTATGTTGGGATTGCAATTGATGTGTGTGAATTAGTCGTAAATGGAAGAAGGAAGGAGGGAGAGAGAAAGATATGGGAAGGTCAGGGAAGAAGGAAGGTGGTGAGGAGAGAGAGTGAAGAAGGGGGGCTGCCATGGAAATCCTTGAGGTGGGTGGTGGGTTAATGGAAGAAGGAATGGGAGTGAGAAAAGAAAAAGAAATGGGTGGGTTAATGGGTGGGTTAATATGTTAATGGGTGGGTTAATGGGTTAATGGTTGGGTTGATTAGGAATTAGGGGGGTTAATTAGGGATTAAGTGAGTAATTAGATCGTAATTGGTTGATTATGAGGATGATGACGTCATGGAGGGGTATTTGGGGTATTAAGTCATTTGTGAGGGGTATTTGGTGAATTATTGGAACTTGATGGGCATTTGGTGAATTAAGGCAAAACTCGGGGGTATTTCATGAAATATCCGTTTATTAAATGGTTTACATATATTGCATACAAATCAAAATTGAGTTTGATTGTGGTACGGGGTACTAAAAATGGATCTGATTATAGTATGTTAATAGTATTAACTTAATACCAGTCGACCAGACCAACGACAACTGCATGACAATAAAAGGCTAAAAGATAAAATAATTAGATTTCACCCTTTTCTTATGGTCATAAAGTTTATCACAATATAGTTCGGGTTTACAAGTTCAGATAAGTTTAAAACACGATCGTGCATGGAACAAAAGAAACAACCACGTGTAACGCACAGACCAAACTCCGGTTTTCTCTGTTCACTTATAAGTCTTAGAGTTTAGCTGACGCTTCTTCTTTAATGCCCTTGTATATTTGTGATGGGTGCTAAACATCTCTTGAATGACAAATAGTTATGGATGTACACTTGGAGGTACTCTTCAAATAATCGAGTTGTTCAGGAGTATCTAAAGATTATAGCTTCTCAAGAGCTGTTAATTTGATGTTACTTTCGTATAAAAATATAGTCTTGTTGTTCTTTCTCGTAAGGTAGTTCAAATTGTTGGCCTTTCTCATTCATACTTCAGACATCCTGTCCTAGAAACACAAAGATTTGCTGCCAGCATCTTTCAATTTTGTTATATTTGTCGTCGTTGTTCACTGCATTAGTAGTACATACTCTGAGTTTGTTGAATTTTGCAAACTCTTGTTTCCTGTACGTGTTTTAGGCTGTAACATGGGAGCAGAAGATGACAAAATATGAAAGAATATGAACTGAGATTGAGAGGAAACGAAGAAGAGAGAGAAGCAATGTGTTTCTTGTTATTGCAAATCTTGTTAACTAATTATTACAGCAAAGCAGAATATAAATAGTAATGAAAGCTTCTAGATTATTCTATAAGTTGTTATAACTAACTCCTAAAAACTAGGAGAGGAGAATAACAGAATGTGTGCATGGAAGCAGCATCACATCATGCAACGTGAACTTTATGAAGCAAAGAAATAAAAGCTAAAGCTATAACTAACATCCCCCCTCAAGATTGAGCATCACAAGCTCCAATCTTGGACAATAATGTCTGAAATTGTGTAGAAGAGAGAGGTTTAGTAAAGATGTCTGCCAATTGCTGCTGTGTAGGTAAGTAAGATAGGTGAAGTAATCCTTCCAACACTTTATCTCTAGTAAAGTGACAATCGATTTCTATATGCTTTGTTCTTTCATGGAACACTGGATTTCTGGCTATGTGCAAAGCTGATTGATTATCACAATGCAATGTTACTGGCTTTAGATTGTGCACTCCCAAATCTTCCAATAAGCTTACAAGCCAAGTAACTTCAGAAGCTGCTGCTGCCATTGCCCTATATTCTGCTTCTGCAGAAGACTTAGAAACGGTGCCTTGCTTTTTAGACTTCCAAGAAACTGGTGAGCCACCAAGTAATAGAATATACCCTGTGATAGACCTTCTAGAATTTGGGCAAGATGCCCAATCTGAATCAGAAAAAGCTTGTAAACTGATGGTATCAGCTGCCTTTAACAATATCCCTTGTCCTGCTGTGTGAGCTAGATACCTTAGAGTATGATGAAGTGCCATAACATGAGGTTCTCTTGGACTGTGCAGAAACTGACTCAGTGTTTGAACTGCATAGGACAGATCAGGTCTGGTGTGAGTTAGGAAATTCAACTTCCCAATTAGTGACCTGTACTTCTCAATATCAGAGTAAAGTACACCATCTGTGTTGGATAATTTAATGTTGACAGGCAATGGAGTGATTGATCTCTTTGAAGTGTCAAAACCACAATTGTCAATCAAATCTTTAGTGAACTTCTTCTGACTCAAAATGATACCTTCTGAAGTGTATCCAACTTCCAAACCAAGAAAGTAGTGAAGTTGCCCTAGATCCTTGATACTGAATTCTGAATGTAAGTAAGCTTTCAAGTCATGAAGTTTAGCAGTGTCTGTTCCTGTGAGAATAACATCATCTACATACACAGCTGCTATATTAATGTGACCATCTTGCTTGTTGATAAACAAACTGTAATCATGTTTAGATTGAAGAAAGCCCTGTGTTTCCAAAGCATGCATCAACTTCTCATGCCACTGTCTTGAAGCTTGCTTCAAACCATAGATAGATTTGATTAATCTGCATACTTTCTTGGTAGGATTAGGGATGCCTTCTGGAACTTGCATATATACTTCCTCTTTTAGATCACCATGCAAAAATGCATTGTTCACATCTAGCTGAAACAATGGCCAATTCTTACTGGCAGCAACAGCAATTAAGCACCTTATAGTACTCATTTTGACAACTGGGCTGAATGTCTCTTCATAGTCAATGCCATATCTCTGATTGAAGCCTTTGGCCACTAGTCTGGCTTTGCATCTTTCTAGAGCTCCTGTTGATTTCAGTTTGACTTTAAAGACCCACTTGCATCCTATTGCCTTCTTTCCTTGAGGTAGTTCCACCAACTCCCAAGTATAGTTTCTATCTAGTGCCTCCAGTTCTTTCTTCATTGCTTCAACCCACAAAGGTTGTTGAGCAGCTTCTGTATATGTTGCAGGTTCTGTAATGTCACATGATTGAGACAAAAAGGCTTGAAACTCATCAGGGAAAGTCACATAAGATACTAGATTGCACCAGTGTTTTGTGATTGGCATGAGATCATCTTTATCAGTGTATGCTGAGAAACATTCATATGCATCTAAATACCCTGGTTTTTTGTGTGATCTGCTTGACTGTCTTGTTGGGAGAATGAATGGTGCAACATGAACATGTTCAGAATGAGAAATGGTTTCAGAATGGGACTGAGGAGAGTTAGGAGTGGAATTGGGATTAGTCTGTAAAGGAGAAGAAGAAATGGAATCTGAGGGTGAAGAATGTGATGGAGAAAGAATTGTATTTGTGAGGTCAGGTGAGAAGTTTGTGTTTGTATGATCAGATGTTTCCAAGGTGTGAGGTGGGAATGTGGTTGCAAGAGTGGAGAAATCTGGTGTATTAAAAACATCAGAGGAAAGAAGAGTTGGTAGATAAATGGCACTAGTGTATGGAGTAAGGGAAGAGTTGTGTTTGTGGTAAAGATGAAATGGGAAATGTTTTTCATGGAAATGAATATCTCTGGATACAAAGAACTTGTGTGTATCAATTTCCAGCACTTTGTATCCTTTTTGAGTGGTTGAATACCCCAAAAACACACAAGGTGTGGCTCTGTTGTCCATTTTTGATCTACCAACCTTTGTAGTAGACACATAGCAGAGACAACCAAAAGTTCTCAAGTGTTTAAGACTTGGAGTCTGTTTGTACATTCTGGAATATGGTGATTCAAAGCCTATTGATTGAAGTGGCATTCTGTTAATCAAATAGGCTGCACAAAGAACACATTCACCCCAAAACTTCTGTGGAACTTTGGACTGAACATACAATGCCCTAGCTGTTTCTAACAGATGTTTATGTTTCCTTTCCACGACTCCATTTTGCTGAGGTGTATGACTACAGCTGGTTTGAATTAAGATTCCAAGTTTCAAATATAATTTCTTCATATCACCTTCACACAATTCCTTAGCATTATCAGATCTAACACACTTAACCATGACACCAAACTGAGTTTGTACCATATGTAAGAAATTTTCAATGATAGCAACACAGTCACTTTTGTGTTTCAGAAAATGTACCCAAGTAAACCTGGTGTAATCATCCACTATAGTCAAAAACTGATTGCAACCAGATGGAGTGTTTACAGAATGAGGTCCCCACACATCCAAATGTATCAAATCAAAAAGACTAACAGACTTAATCTCACTGTGAGGAAAACTAAGTCTAGTTTGTTTTGCTGCAGGGCATACTTGACAAATAGTGTTTTGCATACAATCACCAATTTCATAGCTAGGATCTATGTACTTCAATTTATTGAAAGGTAAATGTCCTAGCCTTAGATGCCAGAGTTTTGCATTATCCACTGTAGATGAACAAGCTACACTACAGTTGTGTGTCTGCACGGAATGAGCTCCTTCCACCCTAGATTCTGCCAAATTGTATAGACCAGATTGCACCTCACCAAGAGGAATCAGCTTCCCTTGCTGACAGTAAACAAAACATCTGTTGTGAGTAAAATGAATTTCACAACCCAAGTCCTGACAGAGTTTATGTACATATATCAAGTTATACTTGAATTCTGGTACATGCAGCACATTGGTCAGTGTTATATCTCCATTTATCATCACTGAACCAACATTTTTAACAACAACTTTACTCCCATCCGGTAATGTAATAAAGGTGTTAGACTTGTCAATAGGCTTATAGTCAGCAAATTGAGATAAATCATGACAAAAATGGTCAGAAGCACCACTATCTAGGAGCCACCTAGTATTAGAATGAGATAACAGACAGAGATTACCTGCCATCATGGCTAGGTTAGGAGTTGTAGCATCAGCAGTATTGTTTTGTTGTTTGGCTAAAAGATCCATCAACTATTGGTATTGCTCCACAGTGATTGTTGGATTAACTTCACTGTGATGTCCAAGTAAGACATTCTCACCAGAATTATCTTCATGTGATAGTGCAGCTACTTTGTTTTCTTTGAAATTCTTGAAACCAGGTGGATATCCATGAAGCTTAAAGCATCTGTCCACACTGTGCCCTTGTGTTTGACAATGAGTGCAAAAGTAGTTAGATCCAGGTCTGCCATATCTGTTAGTAACTCCTGTCTTCTGATAACCAGAATGAAAGTCAGATTGCTGAGTTTTGTAAGTTTTGCTGTTGTTGTTCCAATGTTCTCCACTGAATCTTCTTTTCTCAGCTGCAAAAGCTAATGTTTCTGCTTGAGTGCTAGCTTGTGATACTTCTTTGTGTCTCTCCTCTTGAGCAAAAAGTCTGTATGCCTCTGAGACTTTAGGTAATGTTGGCATCATCAACACATTACCCCTAATTGTAGCAAACTGCTCATTTAACTTCATCATAAACTGCATCACCATTTTTTCTTGCTGCCTCTGAAAGAATTTCCTAGTAACATTACAGGTACAATTATTGCATGTGCAATAAGGCATAGGATGTGCTTCTTCAATTGCATCCCAAACAGATTTAACTTCAGTGAAAAATTCAGATACAGATTTGTTTCCTTGTGTTATTTCAGCTAACTTTTGTTCAAGAGAATAAATCTGAGCCAGAGATGTGAATCCAAATCTATCCTCTAAATCAATCCAGATGTCTCTAGCAGATTTCAGAAACATGACACTCTTAGCAACCACCTCATTCAGATTGCCTAAGATCAAAGAACATACCAGATCGTTGCATCTCTCCCAAGCTTTGTACTCAATTGTACCAGAATCAGGTTTCATAATGCTGCCATCAACAAATCCAATCTTATTCTTTGCTGACAAAGCCAATATCATCGATCTCTTCCAGCTGGTGAAACCTTCTGCACCATTGAACTTGAAGGAAACAAGCTGAACTGAGTTTGCATCAGAAGGATGTATGTAATATATGCTAGAAGGATCTTGATTTGGTGGAAGATTAGCATTGTTTCTGTGTGAATTAGCAGAATCCTCATTTCCAGAAGGCATTGTCAAAAAATTGTTTGAAAAGATGTTGAAATCAAACAAGTATTCAGATATAAGAAGCAAAAGAATCGAAGAACAAACTCGATTTTTCAGAGAAATCACCAGAAATTGCAGTAAAAACAGAAGGAATCAGACATAATCAGGAAGAAGAACTTGCGGAATTTGAGAAAAATGAGCCAAGGATCTTTAATCCTGCTCTGATACCATGACAAAATATGAAAGAATATGAACTGAGATTGAGAGGAAACGAAGAAGAGAGAGAAGCAATGTGTTTCTTGTTATTGCAAATCTTGTTAACTAATTATTACAGCAAAGCAGAATATAAATAGTAATGAAAGCTTCTAGATTATTCTATAAGTTGTTATAACTAACTCCTAAAAACTAGGAGAGGAGAATAACAGAATGTGTGCATGGAAGCAGCATCACATCATGCAACGTGAACTTTATGAAGCAAAGAAATAAAAGCTAAAGCTATAACTAACAGAAGAACCTTAACAAATGGGAAACTGAAAGGATTAAGGCTTGGTCTCGCCATTCACATTATTAAGTTTTTGCATTTATTGTTCATGGGTATGTGGTTCAATACTGACAAGAAAAAGGAACTTACTCCAAATGCTTTTCCCTCTCTTATATCCATTTTGTGAACAATATGCAAGTATGTTTTAGTTGAAACTTGTGTTTATCATGTAGCTTCACCCCCTTTGAGTACATGGGTGTTTTTACAGGGAGTGTTTTTATACTTTTAGTTCACCAAGTTAGAATCGAGGGAAATAATAATTGTAATATCCGGATCAAGAATTGCATAGCGTTAGATGTTTGTTTCAAGTAAGGAATGTGCTTTATAAATTAGGAAGTTGAGAACTTGAATTGAGGGCGGGAGTATTAGCTTATCCCTCATGAGACACAATTTGGAACATATGAACTGACACGTGGTACATATGATGTAAATGCACTTTTGAACTAGGATCAATAGAAATAGACACATCAATGGTTTAAAGTTAATGATGTGCAATAATGATGCGAAAAATAATTGAAAGTTTTTAGGCACATTTTAGTATATTTTTCATTTTGCATTCTCAATTTCTTACAGAGCTACTGTTGCAGTAACTTACAAACTTTTCTTCTCAGATTTTTTCAATAGTGTCACCAACGGCAAAACATGCAGTGATAGTCCTTACACTTACAAACTTTTCTTCTCAGATTTTTTCCTTTTAGATGACTTCTTAGATTAATTAATTTGGGTTTAATTTAATAGACACTTTTGGAATACTAAATAATCTTGCTTTGACTTTTTCTCAATAAGATTGCATCCTCGGGAAAGTAGTATAGGTTGCAAATTCGCATTAAACTTTCCCTAAATTTTGGATTAATTATTAACTTTTTTATTTTAATACAATTTGAATAATTTAATTGTGAATGAAGGTATTTTATAATACTTTATAGAGGGACACCAAAATGTAATTTACCATAATAACCTTAGCATTTTTCTAACCTTAGTAACATTTTTATTATTATTATTTAAGAAAGGAAATATTTATCTAATGCATTATTACGTTTGCATCATTTAGAGGAGACTTATGAATCAAATGGACTTAGAGTGTTAAGATGCATTACTACAAACACAATCGTGCAACTTTTTGTTCAAAGTGCATATGGCCTCACTAATAAATGGTACTTCATACTCCTATTCCTCTATATCTCTTTATTCTTCCATCTAATCGTTGCTTTGATTGTTCTGTTACTTTCACAAATAAACTATTGGCATATTTGGACTTTTGTATTATATTTTACAAATATTCATATACTACGACCTATTTTAGTTTATCTACGGGAAAGAAAATTAGCTTCTCATTCGTTCACCATATTATCATTAGCTTTAGAAAATAATAAGTTATATAAATTCAGATTTTATATAAGTTAAGATAAGTTTAGGGAAAATAAGGAATATTCAAATGCAATAAAGAATCTAATGGATGTATGTTTACCTAAGTGAATTCTCCAAATATTAACGTTTAGCTACAAACCCTCTTACTAATTGTTCGTGTGAAAATAATTGAAGTGACATAAGGGCTATTTCATCTCCTTGAGAGACGGCGAGAATAGCTCAGAATTACAAATTTATTTTTAAAATTTTACTATTTCATAAGATTTTCTAATTTACTCTTTATTTAGGATGCTTGAATGAACGCTTGAAGTGGGACTTAACAAGATTTTGTAGACTTTGCTCGACCCACCACTTCAATGCTAAATATATATAAGTAATTTTTTGACAGCGTACAACTTGAACAAGCCCCACTCAGCTGCTTTTGAATATGTACAGGTCCACCAAGCTTCTATATATAAATTTAGATAACCTCTTTTGAATATGTAACTATTTGCTAAGGTAGAAGTCCCACTTTTGGATGCAAATAAAACTAAACTCTATGTGTAACGCCCCGACCTCTAATTCAATTATTTAATCATTATTAGCAGCGGAATTAACCTAATTCGGTCGGGACATTACTCGCCGTAACTCCCTTTTGGGAATCACAAGGCAACCATCATAATAAGCTATTAAATTCCAAAATTAACATAATAATCCTTTTTAATTCCTTAATCAAAGTACGTAACTTAATCAAGAATCTTCACTTAAACTTGTTACAACTTAACAGTAACTTAGGTGAACATAGTGAAATCCTCGCCACTACTCGTTTCCGTGGTCCCCAGCAGTACCTAAAATGGAAAACAAAACGGTGAGCCGAAGACTCAGTAACAGTTACCCTAGCATCGTAACATCATTTCAATTCATTTTATTAATAACACAGGGAGAATAGAATATAGTAAAACATTTAATAAATCATCATTTCAGAAGCATCATTTCGAAAACATCATTTCAGAAACATAATCTTAGAAACGTCATTTCAGAAACATCATTTCAGGAATATCATTTCAGGAACATTATTTCATTAACCTTTTTCCTTTTAACAGTATTATTCTGGTCGTCAGGACTTTACAGGAAAACATGGTAGGACGTCTCCTACGAACAGGGGAAGCCAGTGCTTCATAACAGGGGGAGTCAATGCTCCATAACAGGGGAAGCCAGTGCTTCATTTCAGGGGGAGTCAATGCTCCATAACAGGGGAAGCCAGTGCTTCATTTCAGGGGGAACCTTGGTTCCATATCAGGGGAAGCCAGTGCTTCTTATCAGGGGGAACCTTGGTTCCATATCAGGGGAAGCCAGTGCTTCTTATCAGGGGGAGCCTGGGCTCCATATCAGGGGAACTTGACCAGTTCTTACACTTTCATTTATCATGTTTACATTTCTTTTAATAGAACATTAATCAGGAAAATCTCAATCATTCAGGGTGGTTCAATAAACCATTAAATCTCGTTATTTCATAAAATCATTTCTTTCAGGAATAATAATAATTCATTAAATTAATACTTTGCATAAGGCTGCATTATCGTAAAACAATTCAATCAAATCATACTTGTAATCCCGCAATTCATAAAACATCATTATAAAACATCAATCATTCATAACATCATTCATAAATACATTTCGAAGGGAATGCGGGTACTAGCAATAACCGTTACCTCAATTCCACGATTTGCTAAGCCTTTTTCCTTGGTTCGTTTGTCCTGAGCTCCGAGTCCGAATTCTTTCAAAATATTAAATTATTGAATTAATATTAAAACGATAACTACTTTAAAACTAATTATTTTAATAAATATTTTTAGTTTATAAATTCATAAAATAACTTGAATAAAGTATTATTAAATTCCATTGAATCAATACATGAAATATTTTCATAAATCAATAAAATACTTAAAAATCAATAATATTTTTCATAAATCAACACATGCAAAAATTTATCAAATCTTAAATCAAATTAGTTTCTAAATCATTTATTTTAATTATAATAATGCTAAAATAAGTAGTAATTTATTTAGGGCTTAAATTGCATGGCAAAACTTACTTAGAGGTGTTTGGGCCTAAAGATTTTGGGCTTAGCTTGAGCAACAAAAAGGAACAAAGTTCCAATACTGGAACTTGTTTCTCGGGAACTTCGAGCAAGAACAGAGGAGGGCAGGGCACGAGGGAGGAGAGGGGAAGGAAGAAGGAGGTTGGGTGGCGGCCGGATTTATGGGCGGCGCATCAGCGCGGAACCGCGCCGGTGAGGCGGCGGTGGGGGTGGGTGGTTCACGGCGGAGAAGCAACGAGGAAGGGGTGAGTTTGCGCAAAACACGGGAATTACAGGGGAGTATTTATTTTTGGTTCTGGGCGGCGGCGCGACGGTTATTGGGGACGGAGGTGGGTTCACATAGTGGAGAGGATGGCTGGGAGTGGTGGTGCGACGCTGGTGGTTGCGGGTGTGGTACAGCGAAGAGAAAAGAGGGAGAGGCAGGGGAGTTGCGAGAGAGGGGAAACAGGGGACGGTGGGGTGAGTGTGGTGGTGGTGGCCTGCACACAGAGGAGATGGAGGGTGGTGCACGGCCTAACTGCGGTGCCGGCGGCTGGGCGTGAAGAAGAGAAAAGTCAGGGGAGGTGAGTTGAACTGAAAAGCAGGGTAGGGGCAGGGGAGTTCACGACGAAGGAGGAGGAGAAATAAGGGAGGTGTTTGGGTCGGGTGTTGCGCCGGAGATGGTGGTGAGGGTGGCTGTGAATGGGGCTGCGTGGTTGGGTGGTTGCAGCACGGTGGTGCCGTGAAAGGAAGGAGGGAAGCTTGGTGGTGATGGTTCGAAACAGAGAGGAGAATTAGAATTGAAAATTGGTTTTGATTTTTCTGATGTTGAATTCCAATTGGTACCATGACTGATTTGTATAGTCAAGAAGAGTGAATGGGAAGGAAAAGTCCTTGGTCTCCAAGGCATGAATGTAGACAGAATTCAAGGAAAGGAGTGGGAACATACGTGGAGAGGAGGAAGAAGAAGAGAAATGGAATTTTTCTCTTTCAAGGGCATTTTTGTAATTTCACAAGATTAGGCCAAAATTCTGAAATTTCTTTGCTATATTTAGGAATTGTTATAAATAGGAATGTTTGATTAAAATCAAGTTTCCAAATAATCATTTGTTACGAAAAATAAAATTTAGTTTTCGAATAACATAAAAACGTTTCGAAATTATTAAAAATTCGAAATAAACAAGATTTAAAAAGGTAGTTTAAGCTCGTAAAAAATTAAATTATAAAATCTGAAAAATAAATAAATCGTGTAACGATATTAAAACTTAATCGCAATAAAACTTCGTTAATTAAAATAAAGTTTGAAATTAGGATTTAAAACGGTTTTAAGCTAAATAAAAATAATTTAGCATAATTAATCAAGCTTTAAAAATTCGGGGTATTACATTCTTACCCCCTTAGAAAAAGTTTCGTCCTCGAAACTTGAAAATTAGACGTATGAAATGATTGTTGAAAATCAATAACATTCGGTTAAAAGTATGATATTTATTTTAAAACCAAGATCTCACAATTTCATTCCCATTCCGACAATGTCTAGCCTTCATTCCGCCATCATCTTTTAGGACTTCGCTTCAACCCGAGACCTAGAACCGAAGAGTAGAGAACACAAAAGGGGCAAAATCATATCTTGATCCTTAATCGTCATTAAGGTCAATTATATTCCGCCATCATCTTTCGTATCTCCACTTTATTTCATAGAATAGGATCGAGGAGCAAAGAACATAAAAGGGGCAAATTGTTAGCTTAGACTAGGCTCCCATTTTACTTTGTGATATCTTGTTTGAAAATATTTTCTACCAAAATAGTAACTTTTAATGAAAAATTAAATTATAATTCTGAAAATATATGTAGATGTAGTGAAAATAAATATTTATCAACCAATTTCAATACACGAATAATTTGTAAAAGTCATTTTAATATATCAATCTCGTACTCTGAGCTTAGGAGAACTTCCATCGGAGGCGGCTTCCATGTATAACAATTAGACTACTAGTACAATCATGTGAGCATAAACATAATCCATATCATAGAGACATAATTCATATGAAAATTTCAAATTCAACATAGGCGTAACATTCATAATCATTTGATCTAACACACGAGCATGGTTGACCATAACATAATCATTCATAGAAAACATAGTCATTCATACATCATATCGTTCACGGGCGAATAATTAGAGGCATTTCACTTTCATTTGCCATTGGGCTTCTTTGCCGCAGGAATCTTGTCGTTGACTTTCATTATTTTATTCGTGTTGATTTCGATCTTCGATCTTTTCTTATGCGTCAAACAACTTCGTTGACTACGTTCGTTGCGGGGGTTCGAGTCCAAGCACGTGACAGGAACTACATCATTAGACATACGACTTCGTTACTCATCCTTAGTATCTTAAGTCGACAAACCTCGGATTTTGCGGATAATGCTAAATCATCAAGCATGCCTTTATCATAACAATCTAGATTCCAGAAACTTAGTTCATACTACCTGGTTTTACAGACACGTCATTTCGTCGATTTCTTTTCTTAACTCCATTGCATTCCTCAATCATTCATAATTCTTTTCGAACTTCCTAACATTTATTGATATCATCAACCTCATAGAAAGACTAATTCTCGATAACTTATTTTGGTAAGTTCCTCAAAGCTTTATACGCAAAGTCAATTCCATATTTTCACCATAAATAACATTTTGCAATACCTTAAATTCTTTCGCTTAGCTTTCTTTATGGAGATAATCAAGCATCCTTTCAAATAAATACATAAAAATAAACCTTACAAAGGATGCAGAAAAGTAAACTAAAAATCGATTTCAATCATAACTTCAATGCTTTAAACCTCGATTTATTTGTTGATTTGCCATTTACGACATACAAACTCGTGCTCTTTCGATACTCTATCATTCAAACTTTTTGATAACTAATTCTTGATAACTCCTTTTGATAAAATCCTCAAGATCTTATTCATGTTTCAACTCAAACGGGTTTTTTTTTTTTTTTTTTTTTTTTACCATAACTCATGGGGTTCATAACATTCATGCATAACTTCTTAGCTTCCTTAATAGAGGCATATCAATCCTTTTTCAGATATTAGACTTGTGTACTTATAAACACCAAAATATTCATCATGGGTAACACGGAAGATAACTCTAGAATCAATTTCATTCACAATTTGTACACTTTAAACTTCGAATAATCTCAACTTAATTAGTGGTCCACCACTTATGAAATACAACCTTATGCTCGCTTGGTACTCTTAACATTTATACTATCCTTAAAAATTTCATAACCATAAAAATTCCTCAAAACGATTCATATCCACAAAATCTTGAGTTCGAGCCGTGCTTACCTTAACTTCTTCCAAGAAAACAGTAATGTTTAAACTTTGCGTTGTCTGTCTAGGGCAGAAAACTTATGACATGTGACGATAAATATGAAATCAAGGGAAGTTCGGTTAAAATAATATCAGCTTTGTCGTAATCTTCGTCTTTCATCATGTAAGCTCTTGCATATGTCGTGATCGTGTTGGATTATGATTAACCCTAGAATTGTTGTTGTTTCGTTCATGATTGGCCGAGGTTGACGAAATGCTCTTTCCCTCCACGTATTCGTTCCTACACGACATTAGTTTCTTATTCGTCGGGGCATTGCAAAGTCTCCAATAGTTGATCCATCTTGTTGGTCCAATCTTCAAATTCCATCGAATTGGCTTGCCGTCATAGATTGGTGGATTCCAGGGTGGAATTTTCTCAAATAGTGATGCATTTTCGTTCGATTTCGTTTTTCGAGAATATTTGACCGATTAAGTTGACATCGTACTTGCAGTTCCTAATCGTTTCATCATCTCCTCGTGGTCTTCTATAAATTGGTCGTCACAAGAATCATCATGGAAAACATCATTGTGGACGACGTCATCGTGAATATTGCGCTTGTTGTGAGCTTCGTTCGCGGCATCGTTCGTAACCCCGATAATCGATATTTCGCATAACATATTCAATCAGGAAAACATAAATAACATGAGAATAAATCCCTTTAATCCCGTGCGTTCCTACGCTCTCACTCATTTTATTTTAACTTGACTTTATTTTAACATATTCTTTTTAACTCGTTCCTTAAAACTCTTTGCTTAATGCCTAATGAATTCTATTTCGTGCGAAACCCATAAGGTTTAGCATTTATGGTCCAGAACCTTGGCTCTGAATACCAAACTGTAACGCCCCGACCTCTAATTCAATTATTTAATCATTATTAGCAGCGGAATTAACCTAATTCGGTCGGGACATTACTCGCCGTAACTCCCTTTTGGGAATCACAAGGCAACCATCATAATAAGCTATTAAATTCCAAAATTAACATAATAATCCTTTTTAATTCCTTAATCAAAGTACGTAACTTAATCAAGAATCTTCACTTAAACTTGTTACAACTTAACAGTAACTTAGGTGAACATAGTGAAATCCTCGCCACTACTCGTTTCCGTGGTCCCCAGCAGTACCTAAAATGGAAAACAAAACGGTGAGCCGAAGACTCAGTAACAGTTACCCTAGCATCGTAACATCATTTCAATTCATTTTATTAATAACACAGGGAGAATAGAATATAGTAAAACATTTAATAAATCATCATTTCAGAAGCATCATTTCGAAAACATCATTTCAGAAACATAATCTTAGAAACGTCATTTCAGAAACATCATTTCAGGAATATCATTTCAGGAACATTATTTCATTAACCTTTTTCCTTTTAACAGTATTATTCTGGTCGTCAGGACTTTACAGGAAAACATGGTAGGACGTCTCCTACGAACAGGGGAAGCCAGTGCTTCATAACAGGGGGAGTCAATGCTCCATAACAGGGGAAGCCAGTGCTTCATTTCAGGGGGAGTCAATGCTCCATAACAGGGGAAGCCAGTGCTTCATTTCAGGGGGAACCTTGGTTCCATATCAGGGGAAGCCAGTGCTTCTTATCAGGGGGAACCTTGGTTCCATATCAGGGGAAGCCAGTGCTTCTTATCAGGGGGAGCCTGGGCTCCATATCAGGGGAACTTGACCAGTTCTTACACTTTCATTTATCATGTTTACATTTCTTTTAATAGAACATTAATCAGGAAAATCTCAATCATTCAGGGTGGTTCAATAAACCATTAAATCTCGTTATTTCATAAAATCATTTCTTTCAGGAATAATAATAATTCATTAAATTAATACTTTGCATAAGGCTGCATTATCGTAAAACAATTCAATCAAATCATACTTGTAATCCCGCAATTCATAAAACATCATTATAAAACATCAATCATTCATAACATCATTCATAAAAACATTTCGAAGGGAATGCGGGTACTAGCAATAACCGTTACCTCAATTCCACGATTTGCTAAGCCTTTTTCCTTGGTTCGTTCGTCCTGAGCTCCGAGTCCGAATTCTTTCAAAATATTAAATTATTGAATTAATATTAAAACGATAACTACTTTAAAACTAATTATTTTAATAAATATTTTTAGTTTATAAATTCATAAAATAACTTGAATAAAGTATTATTAAATTCCATTGAATCAATACATGAAATATTTTCATAAATCAATAAAATTCTTAAAAATCAATAATATTTTTCATAAATCAACACATGCAAAAATTTATCAAATCTTAAATCAAATTAGTTTCTAAATAATTTATTTTAATTATAATAATGCTAAAATAAGTAGTAATTTATTTAGGGCTTAAATTGCATGGCAAAACTTACTTAGAGGTGTTTGGGCCTAAAGATTTTGGGCTTAGCTTGAGCAACAAAAAGGAACAAAGTTCCAATACTGGAACTTGTTTCTCGGGAACTTCGAGCAAGAACAGAGGAGGGCAGGGCACGAGGGAGGAGAGGGGAAGGAAGAAGGAGGTTGGGTGGCGGCCGGATTTATGGGCGGCGCATCAGCGCGGAACCGCGCCGGTGAGGCGGCGGTGGGGGTGGGTGGTTCACGGGGGAGAAGCAACGAGGAAGGGGTGAGTTTGCGCAAAACACGGGAATTACAGGGGAGTATTTATTTTTGGTTCTGGGCGGCGGCGCGACGGTTATTGGGGACGGAGGTGGGTTCACATAGTGGAGAGGATGGCTGGGAGTGGTGGTGCGACGCTGGTGGTTGCGGGTGTGGTACAGCGAAGAGAAAAGAGGGAGAGGCAGGGGAGTTGCGAGAGAGGGGAAACAGGGGACGGTGGGGTGAGTGCGGTGGTGGTGGCCTGCACACAGAGGAGATGGAGGGTGGTGCGCGGCCTAACTGCGGTGCCGGCGGCTGGGCGTGAAGAAGAGAAAAGTCAGGGGAGGTGAGTTGAACTGAAAAGCAGGGTAGGGGCAGGGGAGTTCACGACGAAGGAGGAGGAGAAATAAGGGAGGTGTTTGGGTCGGGTGTTGCGCCGGAGATGGTGGTGAGGGTGGCTGTGAATGGGGCTGCGTGGTTGGGTGGTTGCAGCACGGTGGTGCCGTGAAAGGAAGGAGGGAAGCTTGGTGGTGATGGTTCGAAACAGAGAGGAGAATTAGAATTGAAAATTGGTTTTGATTTTTCTGATGTTGAATTCCAATTGGTACCATGACTGATTTGTATAGTCAAGAAGAGTGAATGGGAAGGAAAAGTCCTTGGTCTCCAAGGCATGAATGTAGACAGAATTCAAGGAAAGGAGTGGGAACATACGTGGAGAGGAGGAAGAAGAAGAGAAATGGAATTTTTCTCTTTCAAGGGCATTTTTGTAATTTCACAAGATTAGGCCAAAATTCTGAAATTTCTTTGCTATATTTAGGAATTGTTATAAATAGGAATGTTTGATTAAAATCAAGTTTCCAAATAATCATTTGTTACGAAAAATAAAATTTAGTTTTCGAATAACATAAAAACGTTTCGAAATTATTAAAAATTCGAAATAAACAAGATTTAAAAAGGTAGTTTAAGCTCGTAAAAAATTAAATTATAAAATCTGAAAAATAAATAAATCGTGTAACGATATTAAAACTTAATCGCAATAAAACTTCGTTAATTAAAATAAAGTTTGAAATTAGGATTTAAAACGGTTTTAAGCTAAATAAAAATAATTTAGCATAATTAATCAAGCTTTAAAAATTCGGGGTATTACACTATGTAATTAGACAATTAAATACCTTTGTTGAACATAACAATAACGAAATGTATGTAAATATCCTAATAATATTTTGCATACAAACAAATTTCAGTATCTTACTCCCACGTACAACGCACGTGCTCCTCACTAGTGTTAGTAAATATAGCAATTAATATTATGCACAATTCGTGTATTAACCAAATTTTTATCTACGTTAATAAAACTAAGATAGGCGCGCATAGAATAAAATGTGTACCTACATTGACCATTTATAGTATTAAAATGTACAAATTGTACCTAAATCATTATTTTGTACCTACATGACAAAAGAAGTAGACATAAAAATCATTAATGATGAATAACCCATGTGTTAATTAGTTTTTTACCTACAACAATCAAAATCGATAGTAGTCAATAATAAATAATAAATACACATGATTATAAAAAAAAAAAATACACATGAATTATGCACAAATCGATCTCCAATTTAAATCTACATCAAAATATCGGAAGTAATACTCTTTACACGGTTTTTTTGTGATTTGTACCTACATCACGAACAAGCCCATTAAACGATTTAAAATATTAATAATAAATATACAATCAAATGAACGAAATGTATTAATTTAAGAGGGTCCTCGAAATTTTAACTGGGTTTGTTTTGGACTTAGACAAATATGAGCCATGGTATGGAGGGCGCACTTGCGTAAGGATGAACGATGAAAGGATCTATTTTTGTCAATCAATATTACAGTTTTACCCGCCATTCCACAACATCATTCTTACACCGATCCATGTTTTTACCGCGTCTCTCATATCTACTCGTCTTATCGTACTTTGTATTCATACAAACAAAATTTTACAATAAAGTAAGTAAAACATTAAAGAACAAAAAAGGAGTATAAACTTGGATTATGTAAAAATGTTAGTTAGATCGGAGATCCCAAAATGCGAAACTAAAAATTACTACCTCCATTTTTTTTGTTTCCAACATTTGGGTTGGGCACAAAAAATTAAAAAAATAAGGGTAAAATCAAAATTGCATGTATGATAACAAATTTAAAAAAGAGGGGAAATATTATGTAATGTTGGTAAATGTGAAATGTGAGTACGTAAGATAAGATGTGTATTTAAAGTGTGAACACACCAAAAACATGTATATCATAAAATGAAATTTACAACTAATATGCAACTTACGTAGAAAAAATGGAGCAAGTCAAATAAAAATAGAGGAAGTATCGTATAACACGGGACATGAGACTTGAAATTGAAAGAAATGAGGTACAAATCAAAAAAATGGAGCAATTAAAAAAAATAGAGGAAGTATTGTATAACACGGGACATGAGACTTGAAATTAAAAATAGAGGAAGTATTATCACATGATTTTTGGTCGTATATAATCTCTCATGTGAATAGGGCCGTGAATACTCTTGCCCACCTTGTGGCACGGTGGGATACTAAGGGTAACTCTGAACTTGTGTGTATGGATTTATTCCCCCAAAGTACGACTACTTTGGAGGAACTTGATTTGCAATAAATTTCCGGCCTAACGTTTACCTCGAATTTTTTTTTTTGAAAGAAAGGACTCAAGACTCAAAGGAACATCTGTACTTCAGTAATCAAGTTATGGGCTTCTTGGCCTGTTTAGAGATACCCTCTTAGTTGGCCAATAAGCCCGACACTGAAATCCAGGAAAACATATAGGTTTGAAGTCATATTTCTATTTTCTAAAGTCTTATATGTGACCAGCCACACCATCAACTTGATGGTGTGACTCGCGTTCACACTTAGAAATAAGGTCATTCCATTTAAAGTCCAACACCTTGATAAACGAAACCTAAAAATAACACCATTATAGAAAATAACTAATATCGGTCTACATAAGGAATTTAACTTCTAACATGACATTCAAGAAACTGCAACAAAATAAGAAAAGTAATCACGAATACAATGTATAAGTAACACCATCATATAAAGTAAAGTAACCCTGGCTTATACAAGGAAGTTCTAACATGAAACTGAATAAACTGCAATAAAACAAGAAAAATAACAGTGAATACAATGTATAAGTAACACAAGCATAGAAAGTCAACTAACACCAAAATCTATACATGGAACCTCTAACTTGAAATTCAAGAAACTGCAATAAACAAGAAAAGTAACAACGAATACTATGAATAAGTAACACCAGCATACAAGTAACACCAGTCTATACAAGGAAGCCAAAATTGATCGATCGAGCGAAGACTTGGTTCCTATCTCGTGCTCTAACATGAAATTGAAGAAACTACAATAAAACAAGAAAAGTAACAACGAATACAATGTATAAGTAACACTAGCATAAAAAGTCAAGTAACACCAGTCTATACAAGGAACCTCTAACATGAAATTCAAGAAACTACAACAAAACCAGAATATAACAACGAATACAATGTATAAGTAACACCAGAATTGAAAGTAAAGTAACACCAGTCTCTATAAGGAACCTCTAACATGACATTCAAGAAACTGCAATAAAACAAGAAAAGTAACAGCGAATACAATGTATAAGTAACACTAGCATAGAAAGTCAAATAACACCAGTCAATAACCTTCTGCATAGTAGTAGCAGACGAGGGGGTTGCGCGCGTGCGTCACACCATCAAGTTGATGGTGTGGCTGGTCACACGGGAGACACGTTGTTTCTATTTAAGTCGACAAAAATCAATAGATTAGATTGATTTAATTACTGCGAATTGAAATTTACTCAATTTTTTTTATTTAATATAATAACTAGTTACTGGTCCAAACAATGCCCTGTATGGGTGTAAAGTAGAAAAATGAATCAATTAGATTATTATATAATTGTTTTAGGACTGACTTAAATTTAATTTGTTGTATTATAATATATCTTGCTTTCAGTATGCTTTAATAATTTTTATTACAGCAGTCGCTAAAAAATTGTCATGTATTCCTTTTAGGGGTATCCCTGTTGGTTTAGCCCATATGTTATTTAGTAATTTCTCCCATTTGCTCTTTGTTTGTCTCTCTCCTCAAGAGCCCACTTTACCATAAATGCATATTTTGCACCCAATAATTCTTTTTTTTACTACGAGAAGTTCCAACCGCCTTCAACTATTGTACTAATTTCCCGCGAGAATTTGCATGGGTACCTCGATGGGCAGCATTCTCCCAGCTGAGGTTTTGTCCATACCCAAGGATCGAACCCAAGACCTTGGCTAAGGAGAAAGAGGCCCTTAAGGCCTTAACCACTCACGCCAACCCCAATTGCTTTTGCACCCAAATATTAATAAAGTCAAGTTTGTTTTATAGGACAATCTTTTAGGGACGGAGGGAGTATTAGGGATGTCAACGAGCCGAGCCGAGCCGAGTATTTGGATGTTTGAGCTAGGCTTGATAAGAAATTTCCGAGCTCGAGCTCGAGCCGAGCTTAACCGAGCTTTCATTTTCCCTGTTCGAGCTTGGCTCATTTAAGTTTTTCGTTGTTCGAGCTTAGCTCACGAGTAGCTTGTTTAAGTTCAAGCTCGAGCCGAGCCGAGCTATTAACAAACGAGCCTTAATAAACGAGCTTTTAACAAACAAGCCTTAATAAACAAGCAAGATCGAATTTAAATGATCATATTAATAAATGAAATATTATTTTAAAAAATTATAAAAACATAACCATACCCAAATAAAAAGTTAGCACAGTATACTAACTAATACTATTTTATAAATTATAATCTCCTAAAAATCAAAATCTAACAAAATAATTGCAACTTATATTTACTTATAGATAAAAATTTGTCATATTTTTTTTTAGAAATTTAATATAAACGAGCTTGAACAAGCTTTTAAACGAGCTTATAAACGAACACGAACGAGCTTGGAAACGAACATGAACGAGTTGTTCGCGAGCCTAAACGAGCCGAACACTAGGCTGTTCGAGCTAGTATCATTTATTAAACGAGCTTAAAATTTTTGTTCAAGCTCGTTTATTTATTTATTGAACGAGCTTTGACCGAGCTTTGAGCTTGTTCACGAGTTGTTCACGAGCGTATCGGCTCATTGGCATCTCTAGGGAGTATCATGTAAGGATTAACAACTCGTAAAAAATAATGACTAATTAGTGAAGTGAGACTATTAAGAAACTATTGAGATTTTTTTTTAATTATATTGACTTAATATAATTTTCAACCTGTTAAAACAATAAATGAGTTGTGATATTAAAACAATCAATTTTCAACCTGTTAAAACAATAAATGAGCTATTACTACGTACTCCCTCTGTATTTATTTAAGGGATACACTTGCCTTTTCCGGCCGTATTTATTTAAGAGATACATTTGCCATTTTTAGTAACTTATCATCTCAACCATCTAATTAAATAATATATCTACACCCCACCCCCACCTTCCACTCCCTAAAATGACATGGTCCCCACTTGTTTTTCTTATTAAAATATCTACTCAACCCCACTTGTTTTATTACTTTATTATTCAATTCTTTTTCTTAATACCCGTGTCTGGCCAAGTGTATCTCTTAAATAAATATAAAGGGAATATAAAATAATGGAACCAATTACGTGTGGAAGAAAATAGATTACAAAGTGTAATGATAACACAGAATTATGAGTGAAATTGATGTATATTTTCCACTCAAAAAAAGCTCTTTTAACCTTAGATATCATCATATAGATACAAAGCCCTAGTTGGCTAGTTATATGCATACTAGGCTACTAGCTAACTAGTAAACTAATTAAGAAATTGGTCACAAAAAGGCATATCCTCTTCTTTTTCCTCCCTTTAAATGTACAAGTAATAGTCAAACTAATTGATCGTAAGTTATGTTACCCGAACTTTTCACTTTACCTCAAATATTCGTGCTGGTTTTTCGACACTCGGACATGAATATGGACACTTGGACACTTCATTTTAGACCAAAATCGTGCACTTTTTCACAATATAGTCGTATACATGTGAACACGCACTCATGTCCGATATAGATATCCTAGTCTGGGTAACATAGATCGTAACACACTTTATTTGTTGATTAACAACTCATCCATCAAAATCAATTAAAACCTCATCTAACAAATCACTTAACATTTCAACCTCCAATTCCACTCCTAACTCTGTTCTCTCTTCCTCAAACTTGTTCCATTGTCCTAACTTCTCCATGCCTCTAACACACTCTTCTTTATCCTCTAAACTTTGTTTCCCCCTTTTAAACCAACAAAATCCTCTACTCGAGTAAGCTTTCCGCTTAGCTTCGCTTGCATCATTGGCTGCCTTTTGTTGCTCGTAATCATCTTCTTCTTGTTCATCCTCGTCTATTGATTCATCGTCGTCTTCTCGAACCCCGGCCAAGTTCTCGAACCATTGGATGCTTTGGAGGAGCCTTTGTTTTGTTCCTGTAATCATTGATCCATTAATGAGTTTTCGCTATTACACTATTAGGTTAAAATGTAAACAATACTATGACCGGGAAAGACATGAATTACATCGGTTTCATAATGATATTTACCGTTTCTATTTGCACAAATATTAATACAAAAGAGGGAGGATGATATAATAAAATATAGATAAAGTACGAGAGTGTAAAAAGGCGGAGGAATGTCAAAAAAAAATGAATAAAATAAGAGAAATTAAGTGGAAATATATAAATTTTGTGGCGGTAAAGAGATAAAATGATACAATTTCATATCCAAGAATAACAGTAATTCATAAAGTAAAATTTAAAAACTTAATGAAACAACTAAAATAAAAGGGGTAAAGATCATTATGAAATGGGGTAGTAGTTAGTTAGAATATTGGAGTGCTTACTTTCCATATTAGCCATTTTCTGTTCGAAAGATGTGGGGATCTCTTCATCAGAGACTTCATCTCTAAATGGAGAATTAAGCACTGAAACTGGACTTTGTTGCTCTGTTATGTCTTCTTCACTTCCAAAGTTATGCTTCTCCTGCAATGTCAAAGAGATTGCAATAAGCATTGAGATATTACAAGGCACGATTCGGGCCACCGTGTTCCGGCCTGACCCGAAAAAATGCATTTTAAACTTTTGGGTCAACAAACATGCTAACCGTTTTGGTCTTATGGATAAGCAACATACTCCTTTCGTAAAACGTATAGTATTAAAAATATTTGTACAAAATTCATTATCTATGACAAAATCACACGCAAAACATACTAAAGTTTATTACGGAGTACGTGATAACTCTTGTCCCTTAAATATTCCGTATTAATTAGAAATGATTGTATGATTAGGGATGGAATACAACACATATGATATGCAAATGCAACATGTTAGGGGTGTCCATAAGAATTAAGAAGAATAATCCGAAACAGGTCGGCCATGAGGTCAACTAACCAAACGCGCTAATCCAAAACAAAAAGACAAAGATGACCCATTCTATTTCCTCATGTTACTGTCTAAGGCTCCCCGTACCGTCAACTACCAGACACCTGCACTCCTTGACCTTCTAACAAATCAATTTTATTAATCTAAATTCATTTTTTGTCCTTTTTTATTTAACGAAAATGATAAAGGTCGCAACATGCGACCTTTAAGCCGTGTCACAATGATGACATGGCATGCTTATGTGTCATGACTTAAATTGGAATCTAAAATATTTTACTTATATATTCTATTGTACATGTTTAAAATAAAGGTAGGAAAATCTTAATATTCTAATTTGTTTCTTTCTTTATATCGATTATCTTATTTACATATTTTCATAGTAAAAATTTTGCATTGATAGTAAGAATATTATGATGACTCATAGCCTACGTGGCGCATATATGTACCAATTAAACTCTGACACGTAAGATTGCGACAACTAAATGTTGTCGCAACTTGCGACCTTTATAATCACCCTTTATTTTATTTTGTAAGTATTCAACTTGGCTAATGTCACCTTCTCCATTACATCCAATATCATTTTGGTGGGTTCGTGTCCTAGTCAAGTGATAACTCATGACTCATGCACTTAAATGGTTCAAAGTCATAATCTGGTCGGATTATTTTCGAATTTTTAATTAGCTTTAAATAAGTATATAGAAAATTTGTCTATTTTAATTGATTTTTGGTGAGGTAAATTCAATTTTGAATTTGATTTTGGTAAGATAAGGTTATGTTTCAAGTATACTTCGAGACTTTGAGTATGGCCCATTGCTATTGGAATAAAGAAAAATAAAATACGAAAAGCCTTTTGTCACCTAGACCACAATTACATAAAATTAGAAATATGTGCACAAATATTAGTAATCCACATTAGTTTTATGAGTGAACTTTCTGAGTGTTAACTACTCCGTATAATGATATCGGGTAAGTAAATGGTTAACATGTTAGTCATCGAAAAGATACTTCTTCCTTCCAAAGTTCCAATTCATGGGTTTATAATAATAAACTAGTTAGTGTCTCGAACGATGACCCGAATAGTAGAAATATGGATCAATTAGATTATCATATACTAATGAGCCATTTCCTTTTTCTTTTTTAAAAACATACTCCGTAAGTCAGTTACTCGGCTTATATAGATGTACTCCGTATAAATTTACGATTTTTACTTTTTAGGAGTATAAAACAAACACTACTCAAAAAAGACCACATTCTAAAACTGCCAACTACCAAGTACATAATTGGCAAAAATCAAAAGTAAAACACAACATGTGCACATAATTAAAAGTGGACACCTCCAAATTTGTCATTTTTCAACCATATTTCATGAATTTTTCTTTCAACAACAAAAGATAAAAGGAAAAAAAAAGTGAATAAAAGTCGTTACCTCATTGGGTCCCACTTCAGAATCCGATGTAACAACAACGTCGCCGTCGTCGACGTCCGATAATTTACCCTCATCATCATCGGAATCACCTAAACAGCACGGTAACTCCTCCTCGGTAACAGTAAAATTGAAATTATTACTACTACTATCATTAGTGGAAGGAGCGTCGTTGGCGGGGCCCACGAAATCCAACGGCTGAGATTCCTCTTCCTCTTCCTCCGCGGAGATTTGACGATCATCAACAACCAAGTCCCGAAACGATTTCCACCGTAAGATATCTTTGACTTTGACCGTGACCACAACAATCTTACTACTCCTCACCTCATCGGATAATTTATTTGATTTCTTCAACCTTCCTAACAACCTTCTAGAAACACTCGTTTGCAACGTTGACGGAGTGGAGGAATAATGGAAGCTCTTAACAGCTTGAAGAAGCTTCTGGAATGAAGTAAATGCCGCTTCGGCGGCAACTCGTGATCGGCTGCGACTCCTAGGAAGATTCCCGGCCGTGATTTCGAATCCGCTCGATGAATTACTATTGCTAACATCTTGTAAGAAATCTTTTAGCATTTTTCCATTTTTTGTTGCCATTTTTTTGGGAGGAGATAAGGTAAGAGTAGCTAGAGATAAAATGTAGGAAAAAAGAGAGGGAAATGAAGGGTATGTATAGAGGAGTGAGAAAGAGAAAGAGAGAGGTACTTTCTTTTCAATAAATAAAATAAAATAAAATAAAATTAAGGGAATAAGTGATTTAAGAAACTAAAAAGATGATTAGGAAATGACATTTAGGTAGGTGAAGGAAACAAGAGCAAAGGCACATGTAATGTTGTTAAAAGAAATTACTAAGTGGATGGGATAGTATCTTTAGGTTACTTACATAATTAGGAAGATTACAACCCTTTTAAAGATTATTAATTAAAACATTAATTGTTTATGATTAATTATTGTAGTGGTGGAGGATCATAATTGCTTCACCAAGTCATGCATTCATGATCTCCGGCCTAAGTTGATCTTGATTTAATCAACTTTTTTTTTAAAAAAAATGTGTCTTGCTTGGTCATTACTCCGTCTATTTAAAAATTGTTAATCATTTTGTAATTTGTGATTGAGTAGCACTACGTTAAGATTTTTTTAAACAAAAAATAGTCCGTCGAAGAAAATAACGTTGTAATTGACACATTTATAACACGGAATACGTTTTCCCTCACATATCTATAAACATACGACGGAGTAATGTTGTAAAGTACATCGTATATTCTTCCTATATAAAACTTTTTTGACTAATAATGTGCTAGATTAATCCAATGGAATAATGGTTTCCTGTTTAATTGTACTATCCTTATCTTGTGGAGTAAGTATATGGTACCAAGCAAGACTTAGCCTAATAGTAAATGGTTGTCATCGTGAATCAAAAGTTATAAAATCAAACCCACTAAAGACAGTTCTGCCTATACGTGGAATACGCGTGGATTGGTTCTTTTATTTTGGTTCCCTCGTTCCATTGAACCCAACTAGCAAAATAGAATCGAACTACGCAAAACAATCTAGTATTAGTATGGTTACAAAAAGAATTAACAAATGTTTAAAACTAAATAACAAAATGAAACAACAATGATTGAATACAATATGTTGGGGTGTTAAAATGGGCTCACCATTTTAACCCAAAAGCCAATAAAATCCACTCAAGCCCAATATCCCTTACAAGGCCTCAAAGGCCCAACAAGGCACTATATATACCCCTCAAAGGGCAAGGTAAAAAGGGGTGATTCTCTAACCCTAGAGAAGCCACCCTACTCTCTCTCCCCAAAACACCTCATTTTATACATCAATTGTACTGACTTGAGCGTCGGAGGCTCCGCCTCGGGGACCCCCCCTTGGCCCGGAGTTCATCTTGCAGGCACCGCACGAGACCGGAACTCAAGATACCAAGGACGCTCCTACTATCGTTTCAACCCCGAAACAATTTGGCGCCGTCTGTGGGGATCGAGAGCAATAACCCATGAAAATCCACATTTTCATACTAACGTGTTCTACCACAAAAAATGGCCGGAAATTCAAAAAAGCCAACCACAAACTGTCGCTGGCCAGCAAACTCACGTTATCAAAATGGGTAGTGTGATACTGTGATGGTAAACTTATTTGGTGTTTACATAAACGGGTTGAAAAACTCAATATGTTTGGCCAAGATCTACCATTTCGGGTACTGCATCTCATAAGGAACTGAAGTTCTAAGATCGGCCAAAGCCGCAAATTAATGCTCCTGCCTATAACAGTTAAATTGTTGCTGCATTTTGTGGCCCAATGGGCGAGTAATACGCACAACAAGCATCATTTTCTTCATCAACTCAAAGGCTAATAAATAATTGGAGGTGGCATCTTGCTGAGCAAAATATCCAATATCTTCAAAAGTGGATTAAATTGGTAGCAGCAAAACCAAATTATGCTTCTTGTTTTTATTTGCCAAGGAAATCAGAAGCTCAGAGTAATCTACATCTCCACCGTCGGAGCCGAAGACGAACTCCCGAAGCAGAGCATACTGCAAACCCAAGCTTCGACAGTGAAAACTGATCTCTCGTGGCCCGAGCCAAAGCTTCCCGAGGTCCGAGATAAAGCACCCCGAAGCAGAGCATACTGCAAGAGAGTATACCGAGCAAAGTAGCAAAGCAGCTACTATTATCTTGCGAAGGAAACTCCATTATTGCAACTCCAGGTGATGCCCACAAGGCGTTTGCTAAAATGCCCAAACGAAGTTCAGCTCCCGAGGCTCATAGCCGAAGCTCGTTGTTGAAACTCATAGCCGAAGCTCGTTGCTGAAACGCATGGCCGAAGCTCATTACTGAAACTCAGTGCAGAGCATCACCGCCTTCGGAGATTCGAGTCAAGCCTAGCTCATTGGGTTATTACCGCCCAAGTCAGTGTCGAGCATAGCTTCATATTAGTGGTCTAAAGCACCGCACCGAGGTCAGGCAATTTGAAAATATCAAGTTGGTGCCAACAAGGTGTTTGGAAATATTATGCCAAGTAGAAAATCAGCTCCTACAATTTACGAAGGGAACTCCATCATCATCAATTCAGTTGTGCCCACAAGGTGTTTGATAAAATGCTTCAATGAAGCCAGACTCACATTTATGCTACCATTCTTCAGTGAGAGGTTATAATTGATCTCCCGGAGTAGAACAAAGTAGTTCCGAGGATAGCGGCTCAGTTCTGAGCATAGCAGCTCTGAAGCTCGATGCCGAGGTAAATTGAGTGAAAGCAAGCCGAAGCACATCATTGAAGCTCATCACGGAAGCTAAGATACGAATCTAAGATCCGAAGAGGCCTCCAGAGCCAAACTCTCGAAGTTAACCTCCCGAGCTTATCAGCTCCCGAGCCGAGGTTAGTGCCGAAGCTTCCGAGCTGTGCCGAGTTCATCATGGGTAATGTTTCAAAGGATCCAAAAAGCTCTCTGAGTTGGAGCTCTACAACTTACCAGGTGGTTCTCAAGCATTCTAGCTCGCTGCCAACTGCCAAGTTACCAAATCACTAAAATCAACATCAGAATCGTGCTCAGTGCCGAAGAGTAATACCAAAAATAAAATCTCAGTACTGAACATGTAAGCTCAGCTCCCGAAGGTCACCCGCCGAAGTTAGTGACGGGGTCATCGCCGAGCATAAACAGCAATTTCGGAGCTTTGCCGAGCATCTCTAGGTGTGGCAGTATACAAACCTTTGTCATATTTATCTCAGCAAGTAAATAAATGTGGAGATAAGTCAAAGGTAGCAAAGGAAAAAATACTAAGCTCAAGCGACAGTAGCCGAAGTTCACCATCCGACTTCAAAGCTAAGTCTTCTATTTATTTAAGCTTTGTATTTTATATTTTGTCAACATATAATTTACTTGACTTGATAAATTTGGTAAAATGCTAGTGTTCTTGGAAACTTAATTTGACAGACATTGTCTAACAATAAGTCATTTTGCAAGAGCATGCACCTCAAATTGTTCATCATGTTCAAAACGAATTATAAATTCATGTTTGACAAACATAAATACATCAAATGTTGAAGATCAAAATTGTGTAGCAAGTCTCCGACCAAGTCTACGGATTTGAAAGAAGACTAAAAAACCGCTCCGAGATTACAACTCGAACCGATGTTACAATCCGAGCCGATTTTAGAAGCACGTTCTTAAACAGATCTTCGGATTTGAAGAGCGAGGTTAAAAATCGCTCCGAGATTACAACTCGAATCGACGTTACAATCCTAGCCGAAGTAAAGAAATCGCTCCGAGATTACAACTCGAACCGATGTTACAATCCGAGCCGATTTTAGAAGCACGTTCTTAAACAGATCTTCGGATTTGAAGAGCGAGGTTAAAAATCGCTCCGAGATTACAACTCGAATCGACGTTACAATCCGAGCCGAAGTAAAGAAATCGCTCCGAGATTACAACTCGAACCGATGTTACAATCCGAGCCGATTTTAGAAGCACGTTCTTAAACAGATCTTCGGATTTGAAGAGCGAGGTTAAAAATCGCTCCGAGATTACAACTCGAATCGACGTTACAATCCGAGCCGAAGTAAAGAAATCGCTCCGAGATTACAACTCGAACCGATGTTACAATCCGAGCCGATTTTAGAAGCACGTTCTTAAACAGATCTTCGGATTTGAAGAGCGAGGTTAAAAATCGCTCCGAGATTACAACTCGAATCGACGTTACAATCCGAGCCGAAGTAAAGAAATCGCTCCGAGATTACAACTCGAACCGATGTTACAATCCGAGCCGATTTTAGAAGCACGTTCTTGAACAGATCTTCGGATTTGAAGAGCGAGGTTAAAAATCGCTCCGAGATTACAACTCGAATCGACGTTACAATCCGAGCCGAAGTAAAGAGATCGCTCCGAGATTACAACTCGAACCGATGTTACAATCCGAGCCGATTTTAGAAGCACGTTCTTAAACAGATCTTCGGATTTGAAGAGCGAGGTTAAAAATCGCTCCGAGATTACAACTCGAATCGACGTTACAATCCGAGCCGAAGTAAAGAAATCGCTCCGAGATTACAACTCGAACCGATGTTACAATCCGAGCCGATTTTAGAAGCACGTTCTTAAACAGATCTTCTTATTTGAAGAGCGAGGTTAAAAATCGCTCCGAGATTACAACTCGAATCGACGTTACAATCCCAGCCGAAGTAAAGAAACCGCTCTGAGATTACAACTCGAACCGATGTTACAATCCGAGCCGATTTTAGAAGCACGTTCTTGAACAGATCTCCGGATTTGAAGAGCGAGGTTAAAAATCACTCCAAGATTACAACTCGAATCGACGTTACAATCCGAGCCGAAAGTAAAATCCGAAGGTAAAATCCGAAGGTAAAATCCGAAGGTAAAATTAACTTTCACTGCCAAATGATCAAAATCAAAACCCAACCCATTTTTCAAATAGAATTGGGTCTGGGGGGCATTTGTTGGGGTGTTAAAATGGGCTCACCATTTTAACCCAAAAGCCAATAAAATCCACTCAAGCCCAATATCCCTTACAAGGCCTCAAAGGCCCAACAAGGCACTATATATACCCCTCAAAGGGCAAGGTAAAAAGGGGTGATTCTCTAACCCTAGAGAAGCCACCCTACTCTCTCTCCCCAAAACACCTCATTTTATACATCAATTGTACTGACTTGAGCGTCGGAGGCTCCGCCTCGGGGACCCCCCCTTGGCCCGGAGTTCATCTTGCAGGCACCGCACGAGACCGGAACTCAAGATACCAAGGACGCTCCTACTATCGTTTCAACCCCGAAACACAATATATAGTGAATTGATGAAAAGAACAAGAATATGAATAGGACATGGCATGGAAGGGTGTACGTGGGAAGGATAATAGAAGTAGGATGGTAGAAGCGTGGATGGTTCTTGTAGTTCTTAGATTTGGAAGCTTGCAAATTGCAATTCAGACTTATTTGTTTTTTTACAACTACAAACAAACTTTGTCCATATTATTATGCATTATTAAAACACGTTTACGATTAAAGAAAAAACGTAAAAATAAAAAAATAAATAAACTTCCAAGTTGGGTCATAGGATACGTTAATGGACGGAGTACAATGTAACAACGACAACGTAAGCAAACAAACAACGTAATTATAAAGATATTTTATGTTTACGCAAGTCAATGGTGTAGTGAAGTAGCTCAATTTATGATTTTACAGAATATGGGAGTATCGTTTTATTAACTCGAGAGTTTGACGCCTTTCTCTTTGGTTTACGACAGTTAAATCTACTGCTCAGAATTTGTCTCATACATACCACCCCTTAAATACAATTAAGTTTTTCATTCATGTATCATCAACCCAATAACTGTTAAATACTATACTTTGAATTATAAAAAACGTAAATGCTGAAAATTAGATTAGGACGAGATAATCTATGTCCTTAGGATAATATTAGCCCCACTATATTGCTATGGGATTCAAAGCTAATCTACCCCCAAGATTCCCTAATCACGAATGGAATACAACAAATTTAACCATTTCCATGAACATGTGTTTTTTTGAAGAAAACTGACATTGTGAGAAATATGATTAAAACGTAATTAACATTAGGAAAATTTGTAATTATTAATCCAACCTTTGCCTGATTTTCTTTAATTAAGCCTACCTATGCGATATTTCTAAATAATCCAACATTTATGACCCAACTACTATTATTAAGCCTAACAAGTTACTAACCTGCTATAGGCGGTATTCACCGTTACGTGGCATATAACAATTATAATTTTTTTCCCCTTATTTTCTTTTATTGCTATTTTAATTTTCGTTCCTCTCTCCTCTTCGATTTTCTGCTTCATCTCTGAACTCCTCTCCATTATTTCTCTTCTACCTCTTCTTCACCATTGTCGATCCCGCATACCTCTCCATTCAAAGTTCATCAAAAATAATCAGCAATTGCTATGGCTGGGGTAAAGCAATTGCCTGTTGGATCTGGATCTTCTTCAAATTCAAGGTTTTTTTTTCTTTCTAAATTTTCAACAAGACCACAATAACCAACATCCCACAACATAAAAAAACACTATATTATTGTAACAGCTCGGGTTTTTACAAACTGACCATCAAGGAAGCCCAAAATTCAAAATTTACCAAAAAAGGAACAAAAACGCTAAGGTTCGTAAGTTCATCTTCAATTGTACGATTTTGGAGACGAAATTTGAATGCGCGTGGATGAAGTCACCTATTTCCACAAGAAAATCGTTGATGATGTCATGAATCAGTACAATTGTGGTTGAAGCAGAAGTAACGGAGGAGAGAGGAATTGAAACACGGTACAGAGAAGAGAAGGGTTAAGGGTTTTTTGGAAAAACAAAATGAAATCCTTGTTTAGGTGGCAAGTGATGATGACGTGTCCAATATTTTAGCAGAGAAACCAACTTTAGATTGTCAACGTTTTTAACGTTGACTTTGTAGCAGGTAACCGGTCATCCAGGCTTAATAATAGTAGTTGGGTCATAAAGGTTGGATTATTTAGAAATATCGCATAGGTAGGCTTAATTTAAGAAAATCGGACAAAGGTTAGATAAATAATTATAAATTTTCCTTGACTTTGTAGCAGGTAACCGGTCATCCAGGCTTAATAATAGTAGTTGGGTCATAAAGGTTGGATTATTTAGAAATATCGCATAGGTAGGCTTAATTAAAGAAAAACAAGCAAATGTTGGATTAATAATTACAAAGTTTCCTTAACATTATCATTATGCATTAGATTAAATAGGGAACCAATATGGCAGTTACCAAGTAACCGCCCTTGGTATTATCCTATTTAAAATAAATAAATAATTAATACCGAAATATTAATTAATTAATAACTGCAAAAAGATTATCGTTAATTATGTAATTAAATAAACCGTGTGCGTGCCACGTGCAAAGTGTTAAATCTTGATTAATAATATATAGTCATATTACCAACCCAATACTAGCACACCAAACCCAATGCTCCACTTGTCCCAACAACTAAACCCATCACATATTTAATATATGATGCACAAGGGTCTATTTAAAGACATTCTAAACTTCATATTTCTTCCATGTGGGATAATACTCCCACACACTCAAATGAGAAATTATTATCTAACAATCCCCCAGCCACTTAGTCTTCAATTTGACAGAATGTGCATACATGAAAGTATCTTTCGATTTGAACTTTCACTTAGTGACAGTTTTTCAAATCACTAACGAAATTTTATGGCAGCTAAAAACTTTTGAGCCAAAATTCCTTATGTTAGAATCGGAAAAACCTTACACACAAATGTCCTTTAACATGTTCATAAACAAGGTAGCACCATTATGGCCATGTGCTCCACCTGGTTCATAGACATTTACAAAAGTTTGACCTAGAAACTCTTGTTATAAGCGACACCACTTCTTATGTCTACATAGGTGAGATTCTCCTATTACAAGAATTTCATTAAGAGTATATAACTCACCGTAAAACATACACTAGCATAATTGACAAACCAGTGTGACCTTAATCAGTTATCAACAAGTTGTTGTTACCACATTGAACCTTTTAATTATGGGTAAACATAAAAAAAGGTTGGGTTTCCATTGTTGCTGAATTAATCAAATAGGTATCAAGCTCATTTATTGGCTTGTTCCATAAACCATTTCCCTTGGAAGTAATTTGGTGAAAGGATCCTCCAAATTGTTACAAGACCTTACATAAATTACAGTTATAATCCCGTCGGATATCAACTGTCTTACATATGCATGTCTCAAACTAATATGTCTAGACTTACCATTATAAATCTTATTATAAGCTCTAGACAAGGTCGTCTCACTATCGCAGTGCAAAGAAATAGTTGACATGGTTTGTGGCCACAACTTTATATCCAATAACATATTTCTTAACCATTCCGCTTCTTTGCCTGCTGCCCCTAAAGCTAAAACTTCAGCTTCCATGGTGGAATGAGTAATGCAAGTTTATTTCTTTGACGCCTAAGAAACAGCACCACCATCGAGCATAAAAATCCAACCACTTGTGGATTTATTATCCCCGTCACTAGATATCCAACTAGCATCTGTGTATCCTTCAAGTACAGATGGAAAGTTTGCATAGTGTAAAGCATAACCTTTGGTTCTTTTCAAATAACCAAAAATCTTCCAATTGCTTTCCAATGTTCTGTACTAGGATTGCTAGTAAACCTTGAAAGCTTGCAAACTAGAAATGCAATATCAGGTTTAGTACAATAAGTAACATACATCAAACTACCAATTGCACTATAGCATACTCTAGCTGAGCTACAACTCTTCCACTATTCACACTAAGCTTACATGATGTATCATATGGGGTATTTGCTTCTTTAAAAGTCAAATTCTCAAATTTCTTAAGCATCTTCTCAACATAATGGGACTAACTCAAAGAATAACCCCCACTATTTTTTCGATCTCACTTTGATACCTAAAATAGTATTAACCTCATTTAAGTCTTTCATCTTGAAACAAGAACTTAAATAAGCCTTGGTTTCATTTATGCCAATCATGTTTGTTCCGAAGATTGATATATCATCAACATATAGGCATAAAATGACACCATATTCCTTTGTAAACTCATAATATATACATCTATCAGCAGAGCTATGAACAAAACCATGAGATAAAATTGCAGAGTCAAATTTCTCATGACATTGGTTTGGAGCTTTCTTTAACCAATACAATGATTTAATTAGCTTATAAACTTTATGTTCATAACCAGGAAGGACAAACCCTTCAGGTTGCTTCATGTACACCTCTTCATCTAAATCACCATTTAGCTAGAAAAGCAGTTTTAACATCCATTTGGTGTACATGCAATCCATTCAAAGCAGTTATAACTATCAAGACTCTTATGGATGTAATTCCAGCCACGGGAGCATATGTATCAAAATAATCTACTCCTGCTCTTTGACTAAAACCTTGACCCGGAAGTCTAGCTTTGAAAACTTTAATTGATTCATCATCCACATTATTCTTTACCCTAAAAACTTGCATGATTTGCTTTTTTTTTTTTGAATTCGATTTTGAAGTTCCTACTGCACTAAATTCGGTTGAAGTAGGGTTTGATGCAACCCGTTAATTAAAAAAAAAGAGTAGCCCGAAGATATTGGTTCAAATCCAATTTGTGTATTTAGATCCAATAGCTTTGAAACTAGGAGGAAAATCTGCTAAGACCCAAGTCTTGTTAGATACAAGAGAATCCATCTCGTCATCTAAAAAGCCGAATTTCTAGAAGCCATTGCTTCTCGAAATGTCTTTTGATCACCATTCTCATTTTCAGCATTGATAATCATTGGGATTTTATTGGTAAATGTTTCTCTATCACCTTCCACAAGAACAACAATAGCTTGTGAATTAATGAAATCATGACCCAAGTTCTTTTCCTTTCTAGCTCTTATACTCCTTCTAGGTTCACTAGAATCATTAGGATTTAACCTCACATTGCTAGAAGAAGGGTTAGAACTTGTTTCACTTTGTGGTACTTGCTGCAAAGACTCATCAACTGTTTTGGAACCACCTCAAAATTTATTTTCAAAGAATTCTACATCTTGAGATTCCACAATGACATTTGAGTCTAAATCCAAAAGTCTATACCCTTAGAATTTTCAGCATATCCCATGTACAAACACACTTTTCAAAGCTCTTGGACCTAATTTAGTTTTCTTAGGATCCGAGACCTTGTAATAAGCTAACCATCCCCATACCTTAAAATAACTAATATTAGGTTTCCTTCCTCTCCAAATTTCATAAAGAGATAATTTCAGCTTCTTTGAAGGAACTCTATTGTGTACATAACATGTAGTTAGTAAAGCTTCACCCCACAAATTCGTTGGTAAATTGGAGCTAACAATCATGGCATTTACCATATCAACCAAAACTCCAATTTTCCTTTTTGCCACCCCATTCTGTTGAGGTCTGTAAGGTGCACTAACTTGGTGAACAATTCCATTATCTTCACAAAATGAAGTAAATTCAGTAGGAAAATATTCCCCACCTCTATCACTTCTCAAGATTTTCATTTTCTTGCCTTTTTGTGTTTCTACCATGGCTTTGTAAACTTGAAACATGTCAAATGCTTTATCTTTTGATCTCATTAAATAGACATAGGTAAATTTAGAACAATCATCAATAAAAGTAATAAAATACCTACTGCCACCTCTAGTTAAAACACCATTTAACTCACAAATATCAGAATGTACAAGCTCTAAAATTTCAGATTGTCTATCTACCTTTGGGAAAGGTTTCCTTTTCATTTTCGCTTGGACACATACTTCACACTTATCTTGTGTTCATTGCTATAAGAAATAATTCCGTTTTTGCAAATGAACTTCATTGTTTGATAATTAACATGTCCCATACGATTATGCCAACGATTAAAAGTTGTACATTCTATATTAAAACTGAAATCAAAAGATTGCACACAAAAATAATTATAACTTTCATCTTTATTGATACTTATCTTAAACATGCCATCTGATACATAACCCTTTCCAGCAAAGGAACCAACCTTAGATAGAGAATCTTATCCGACTCTAAAACAGCCTTGAGTCCTTTCTTACATAAAACAAAATCAGAAACCAAATTCTTCCTAATAGAAGGAACATGAAGTACATTAGTAAGAGTAACTTTCTTTCCAGAAGTAAATTGGAGCACCGCACTTCCTGTTCCAAGAACCTTGCTAGTGTGATGATCTCCCAACAGAATTTCATTCCCATCAACGACATCAAAATAATCCTTAAAGAGCGAGCGATTATTGCAAACATGGGTGGTAGCACCAGAATCATACCACCAATCATCACTTGTAGCAACTGCAGCTATATGCAACTCTTGGATCATTCCAATGTGCAAATCAGAAACCATACAAGTAATCTCGTTGTCTTTTTGTTCAACAACGTTTCAACCGACTTCTTTTCATTACTCTTCTTCTGGTTTTGGTTCTGATTTTGCTCCTTCTCCTTCTTAGGGTTCCTGCGAAAACGCTTGAAGTGCCCTTTCTTTCCACAATTGTAACAAAGAATTTCAGAAATATCCTTCTTTCCCTTTTTGTTCGGGTTAGAAGAATTAGGATTATTATTTGCCTTTCTCTTACTCTTCTGATTCTTCTGACTTATATAATTCACTTTAGAACTAGAAGCAACATTCAGATCCTTCTCACGAATACGAGTTTCCTCTTCAATTCGTAAGTGTTTCTGAATCTATTCCAAAGTAAATTCCTCTGAAGTATGCAACAAGTATTCCTATAATCATTCCAGGATGGTGGTAACTTGGCAATAATCCCTCCCATAATCAGTTTCTCAGGAATGTTTATTGATGTGGCAATAACGAGAAGTCCACCTTGGACCTACCACAGGATGACACCTGGCACCCCTAAGCTTACTAAGAAAACTAGCCAAAACGTTTTGGCATATTTTGTTAGGTTATGATACATATGACAATTCATAAATCATGCGGAAAAACCATTTAGCCAGGAATACATATTATTTACACATAATCATTTAGCATAGTTTAGATGCATACTCTTTGTTGCGTGCCTTCCCTAGCTGCGCCCGAACCGAACAAGAACAAGTCTTTAGGACTCCAAGTGTCGTCCCTCCGTAGATAGTCCACAGCACGTCCGGATCCGCCTTAAGATTGACCAACTAGAATCGCCCTTAAGGTACTATTATTTTCGGCTAAAATGGGCAAGAGTTATGGCTGATTTTTCTGCTTAAAAATCCTAGTTTTGAATACTTGAAAACTTATGTATAAATAATGACCCCTAGGCCCTTATTTATAGAGGTATGGAAAAGGAATTGTAATCCTACTAGGATGTGGATTTGTTAATTAGAACTTTATTAGGACTCTAAATAACAAAGCAATTCTAATAAGATTAGGATTTTAATCTTCGCACGAATCCCAATAGAATTAGGATTTCCGGCATACGCATCGCACAAGCCGTGCACCCGCGCAGGCCTTGCGGCCCACGACAAGCGCACAGCCCATGTGCGGTGCTGCGTGCGCGCGCGCGCCCTTGGCTGGGCCTGGCCTTGCGCTGGGCCTGGTCGAGGCGTGCGTTGCGTGCGGCTCGCTGGGCGATGGCCTGGCTTCGTGCTGGGCCTTCGTCTAGCGGGCCTCGTCCGATGCTAATTCGTACGATACGCTTCCGATTAAATTCCCGATTCCGGAATTCATTTCCGATACGAACAACATTTAATATTTCCGATTCCGGAATTAATTTCCGTTTCGAACAAATATTTAATATTTCCGTTTCCGGAATTATTTTCCGATTCCGATAATATTTCCGATTCTGACAATATTTCCGTTTCCGGCAATATTTCCGATTCCGGCAATATTTCCATTTCCGATAATATTTTCCGATACGTACCATGTTTCCGTTTCCGGCAACATCTACGACTTGGATAATATTTATATTTCCGATACGATCCATATTTCCGTTTCCGGCAATATCATCGTTTCCGGAGTATTCATTTCTTGCATGTGACATCTCAGCTCCCACTGAAACCAAGATCCGTCGATTCCGAATATCCATAGATGGAGTATTTAATGCCATCAAATACTTGATCCGTTTACGTACTATTTGTGTGACCCCACGGGTTCAGTCAAGAGTAAGTTGTGGATTAATATCATTAATTCCACTTGAACTGAAGCGGCCTCTAGCTAGGCATTCAGCTCACTTGATCTCACTGAATTATTAACTTGTTAATTAATACTGAACCGCATTTATTAGACTTAACATAGAATGCATACTTGGACCAAGGGCATTATTTCCTTCAGTCTCCCACTTGTCCTTAGGGACAAGTGTGCATTTCCTAATTCCTTTGTCGCTCGATGCTTTCTCTTGAACATAAGGTAAGAGTTGTCATCCTTATTATGTCCAGAGGTGTTTCTCGGTTTCAGAGTTCAACTGATCAAATAAACAGATAATCATAGCCTATGATTCATCCGAGCACGGCCATGCATTTCACAGTTTCTAGCTCTCCGAGTGGCCTTGTACAACTTTTAAGCATCTCATCCCGATTTATGGGAGGACAATCCCAATCTTGCGATCTTGAGATTAGACTTCGTTTGATAGGTGATTACCTGAGCGTTGCCTTTATAGCCTCCTTTTACGGTGCGACGGTTGGTCAACGTCAAAGCAACCAGTTCTCAAACAAGTAATCTCAAATCACTCAGGTATTGAGGATTTAGTGTCTAATAATTTTAATGAAATTTACTTATGACAGATTCTCATCTCTTACAGTAAAGTTTCATAGGTCTTGTCCGATACTAGTCTTCCCAAAGTAAGTATCTATGCAAATGATTATGACATTGCCATGTCCACATAGTTCAAGAAACAGAACTACTAGTCATCTTGCATTCTAATCGTCTAACGTTTTTTATGCGTCCAATTTTATAGAAAACTCCGACTAGGGACCATTTTCAACCTTTGACATTCAAGTTCACTTGATAGACATTTCTTAGTCACAAGACTGGTCCTGACAGTCTATCTTGAATATATCGTCAAATTGAAGGGACTCATCATTTAATAAACCACAAGTTAAATGGAAAAATGAATTCTTTTCATTTATTGTGAATGATTAACCAATAATGTTTTACAAAGATTTAAACTCTAAAACTTTAAAACATTAAACAGAGACATCAAAGCCATTCTCCAATATGCTTGATTCCCATAGCTGCAGTGTGCGAGTTGTGCTTCGCCTGCGGCAGAGGTTTAGTTAATGGATCTGATATGTTGTCATCAGTACCAATTTTGCTTATCTCGACTTCTTTTCTTTCAACGAACTCTCGTAGAAGGTGAAATCTACGAAGTACATGCTTGACTCTCTGGTGGTGTCTAGGCTCCTTTGCCTGTGCAATAGCTCCGTTATTGTCACAATACAGGGCTATTGGTCCTTTAATGGAGGGGACTACACCAAGTTCACCTATGAACTTCCTTAGCCATATAGCTTCTTTTGCTGCTTCATGTGCAGCAATGTACTCCGCTTCAGTTGTAGAATCTGCAATGGTGCTTTGCTTTGCACTTTTCCAGCTTACTGCTCCTCCGTTGAGGCAGAAGACAAACCCAGACTGTGATCTGAAATCATCTATGTCGGTTTGGAAACTTGCGTCCGTATAGCCTTTAACAATTAATTCATCATCTCCACCATAGACCAGGAAGTCATCTTTGTGCCTTTTCAGGTACTTCAGAATGTTCTTGGCAGCAGTCCAATGCGCCTCTCCTGGGTCTGACTGGTATCTGCTCGTAGCACTGAGTGCGTACGCAACATCCGGGCGTGTACATATCATAGCATACATTATTGAACCAATCAATGATGCATATGGAATCCCATTCATTCGTCTACGCTCATCAAGTGTTTTTGGGCACTGAGTCTTGCTTAGAGTCATTCCATGAGACATGGGTAGGTAGCCTCGTTTGGAGTCCGCCATCTTGAACCTATCAAGCACCTTATTGATATAAGTGCTTTGACTAAGTCCAATCATCCTTTTAGATCTATCTCTGTAAATCTTGATGCCCAATATGTACTGTGCTTCTCCTAGATCCTTCATCGAAAAACATTTCCCAAGCCAAATCTTGACAGAGTTCAACATAGGAATGTCATTTCCGATAAGTAATATGTCGTCGACATATAATACTAGGAAAGCAATTTTTCTCCCACTGACCTTCTTGTATACACAAGATTCGTTTGCGTTCTTGATGAAACCAAAGTCACTGACTGCTTCATCAAAACGTATATTCCAGCTCCTGGATGCCTGTTTCAATCCATAGATTGACTTCTTTATCTTGCATACCTTTTTAGCATTCTTTGGATCCTCAAAACCTTCAGGCTGTGTCATAAACACAGTTTCTGTTAAAACGCCGTTTAAGAAAGCAGTTTTGACATCCATCTGCCATATTTCGTAATCGTAATATGCAGCGATTGCTAACATTATCCGAATAGACTTTAGCATTGCAACTGGTGAAAAAGGTTTCATCGTAATCCACACCGTGAACTTGCCTGTAACCTTTTGCAACCAATCTAGCTTTGAAAACTTCAAGTTTCCCATCCTTGTCCTTTTTCAGTTTGAAAACCCATTTGCTTCCAATGGCTTGGTAGCCATCTGGCAAATCGACCAAATCCCATACTTGGTTTTCAGACATGGAGTCTAATTCAGATTGCATGGCTTCTTTCCATTGCTTGGAGCTAGGGCTCGTCATAGCTTGTTTGTAAGTCGCAGGTTCATCACTTTCAAGTAATAGAACGTCATAGCTCTCGTTCGTCAAAATACCTAAGTACCTTTCCGGTTGAGATCTATATCTTTGCGATCTATGTGGGGTAACATTTCTAGATTGACCATGATTCTCACCAGATTCTTCTAAAGATCTCTGAGTTTCATCTTGAATGTCATCTTGAGCATTCTCTAGAGTTTGTTGTTCGACTCGAATTTCTTCGAGGTCTACTTTTCTCCCACTTGTCATTTTGGAAATGTGATCTTTCTCCAAAAAGACACCATCTCGAGCAACAAATACCTTGTCCTCAGATGTATTGTAGAAGTAATACCCCTTTGTTTCCTTTGGGTAGCCCACAAGGATACATTTGTAAGATTTTGGATGAAGTTTGTCTGAAATTAATCGTTTGACGTATACTTCACATCCCCAAATCTTAAGAAAAGACACATTTGGAGGCTTTCCAAACCATAATTCGTATGGAGTCTTTTCGACAGCTTTAGACGGAGCTCTATTTATAGTGAGTGCAGCTGTATTTAGTGCATGTCCCCAAAATTCTAATGAAAGTTCGGCCTGACCCATCATTGACCTGACCATGTCTAGCAAGGTTCTGTTCCTCCGTTCTGACACACCGTTCCATTGTGGTGTTCCTGGAGGAGTCAATTCTGATAGAATTCCACATTCTTTCAGATGGTCATCAAATTCATAGCTCAGATATTCACCGCCTCTATCAGACCGCAGTGCCTTAATCTTCTTGCCTAATTGATTCTCTACTTCACTCTGAAATTCCTTGAATTTGTCAAAGGATTCAAACTTATGCTTCATTAGGTAGACATAACCATACCTACTGAAGTCATCAGTGAAAGTGATAAAGTAGCTGAAACCACCTCTAGCATTTGTACTCATTGGTCCACATACATCTGTATGGATTAAACCCAATAGTTCATTTGCTCTTTCTCCAACTTTAGAGAAAGGTTGCTTTGTCATTTTGCCAAGTAAACATGATTCGCATTTACCATAATCCTCTAAGTCAAATGGTTCTAGAATTCTTTCCTTTTGAAGTCTTTCTAAGCGTTTCAAGTTTATATGGCCTAATCGACAATGCCACAGATAGGTGAGATCTGAATCATTCTTTTTGGCCTTTTTGGTATTTATGTTATATACTTGTTTGTCGTGATCTAATAAATAAAGTCCATTGACTAATCTAGCAGATCCATAAAACATCTCTTTAAAATAAAACGAACAACTATTGTCTTTTATTAAAAAGGAAAATCCCTTAGCATCTAAGCAAGAAACTGAAATGATGTTTTTAGTAAGACTTGGAACATGGAAACATTCTTCCAGTTCCAAAACTAGCCCGGAGGGCAACGACAAATAGTAAGTTCCTACAGCTAATGCAGCAATCCGTGCTCCATTTCCCACTCGTAGGTCGACTTCACCCTTGCTTAACTTTCTACTTCTTCTTAGTCCCTGTGGATTGGAACATAAGTGTGAGCCACAACCTGTATCTAATACCCAAGAAGTTGAATTAGCAAGTATACAGTCTATAACGAAAATACCTGAAGATGGAACGACTGGTCCGTTCTTCTGATCTTCCTTTAGCTTCAAGCAATCTCTCTTCCAATGCCCCTTCTTCTTGCAGTAGAAGCATTCGGATTCAGAAGTGGGTTGACTGACCTTCCTCTTTACAGATTTGGCGCCAGTTTTCTTAGTTGGGCTGGCCTTGTCGCCACCTTTCTTAGCATTCCTCTTCTTTCCAGATTTCTTGAACTTGCCCCCACGCACCATAAGCACATCCTGCTTATCACTTTTGAGCGTCTTTTCAGCGGTCTTTAGCATACCATGAAGCTCAGTGAGCATTTTGTCCAGACTATTCATACTGTAGTTCAGTTTGAACTGATCATACCCGCTATGAAGAGAATGGAGGATGGTGTCTATAGCCATTTCCTGAGAAAATTGTTGATCCAGCCGACTCATATTCTCAATGAGTCCAATCATTTTGAGAACATGTGGACTTACGGGCTCGCCTTTCTTAAGCTTGGTCTCAAGAATTTGCCTATGAGTCTCGAATCTTTCGACTCGAGCCAGATCTTGGAACATGTTCTTCAACTCACTGATGATTGTGAAAGCATTTGAGTTGATGAACGTTTTCTGCAGATCCGCACTCATGGTGGCGAGCATTAGACATTTCACATCCTTGTTGGCATCAATCCAACGATTGAGGGCTGCCTGAGTGACCCCGTCGCCTGCGGCTTCGGGCATCGCCTCATCTAGGACATACTCCTTTTCTTCCTGCATAAGAACTATTTGCAAGTTCCTTTGCCAGTCAAGGAAGTTTTTCCCGTTCAACTTCTCCTTTTCGAGAATTGATCGAATGTTGAATGAATTGTTGTTTGCCATATTAAAACTACAATTGAAAAGAATAAACAAATAAATAACTATTCACAGTTTCTCTTAATAAACTTAAATTCTAGCATACATGCATAATTCAATGTTTATTAAGCATTTTATTCATGTTATGTGTTCCGGCAGGTGTGAATAAAATGATTCCAAGATCCTAAAATCATTGAAGAACTAAGCACAGTTTGTCGACTTAATCCTAAAACATCTTAGGTAAGCAAAAGCCATTTGCTTATAGTCTAGAAACTATTCTTGGTTGATAGGTACGTCTAAGAACTTATTAGGTAAACCTATCGATTTTGCCACGACATAAAAGGACTCCTTACTTATATCGTTGAGTTTCACCAAAACTAACATGTACTTATTTGTGTACCTTGCCCCTTTAGGACCAATAAGTAACACCTCGCTGAGCGAAAACTATTACTAGATTGATGTAAAGGATATCCAAGCAAGTGTATATTTTGGCATGGCACCTTTTAACTCAATTTTTAAGTTTGGAACTTAAGGCTCTTACTATGTTGGTTAGATTTTAAGTGAACTAAAATCCTTAATCATGCAACATAATCAAGCCACAATCTTATGCATAATTAAGACATATTTAAAGCAATAAATAACTTAAAGCATGCATAAGATAAATGTGATCTAGTATGGCCCGACTTCATCTTGAAGCTTTGACTTCAAAGTCCGTCTTGAAAATCTCCGTGGGAGGCACCATTTTCTTCAAATAGGATAAGCTATAATTAAAACTAATTACAACTATTTGATGGTACGCAGACCATATTTGAATTTGAAAAACAACTTTGGTACTTTAGACCAATTACATTCAAATTAATGGTACGCCGACCATATTTTCTATCCTATTTGGGCCATACTAGTCACTTCATAACCTGCAAAACAGTACATATACAATATATACCATTCACCCATTCATTATCATGAATGGCCCACATAGCTGGTTAGTTAAACACATTATGCATCACGTAAACATTTGCAGCAATTAATCAAGGGCACCAATAATCTACCAATTATTCAGTCCTTATTAATTCTAATCAAGTTGTTTTAACCTTAAGGATTTGTAGACCTAATCAAGAGTTTATGACTAAAAGGGCTCCCACTTAAACTGTAATCCCCCGTAATTTTATATATTTTGTTTATATATTTTAACGTATATTAATACATTTAAATATAATTTACGGATTTCAGAAATGAATATGTAATTAAAATATAATTATTTTATTTCATTTTGAATAATTTTAATGATTTCTGAAATCAAAATTTAATTTTGAATTTTACGTTAAAACGGAATTCGGATTTTGAAATCACGTTCGATTGAAATTAGAAAACAATCCCAACCATGTTGGATTCATCAACCTAAATCCTACTCCTAGCCCAATTGGGCAAAGCCCAAACCAATAAACCCAACACAATACTCCCCCCTTTTCCTAATTCACGTGAAACCAAAAAAAAAAAAAGAGAAAAAGCAAACCTCCCCTCCTCCTTCACTTTCACGTAAACACAAGAACCCATACCCTACCTCCATTGCTGCGGCTGCCCAGCCTCCACCACCGTCGGCACTCCTCTCCTCCGTCGTCCCTCTCTGTTTCTGTACCGCCGGTAACCTTCTCCTCCTCTTGTTCTTCCTTTATCTTTTCGTGTTATCTCTCCCCTTCACTCTTGATTAGCGCAGCCATAACCACCAGCAAAACCGGCCGCGACGACCACCAGTGCTGCACTACCGCGTCGCCGCCGCTGACCAACCGACACCAGCCAACGCTCCTCTTGTTTCCCCTCACTCTCTCGAAGCTCTCCTCTTCGTTTGCCCTATTCTGCACGCACAAGTCATTCGCAGCCGCAAGTAACCACCGCTGCGCCACCGGCCAGCCGTGCTCCGTGCTCAGTCCGTCGCTGCCGCGCCGTGCGTCGCCGCCCTGCCTTCTTCTTTCCTCTCCTTTTGGTTGTTTCTTATACTCTAAGTAATTTAATTAAATATTCTAATTTTTTTTGTTACCAATTTAAGTTATGTTTTAATTGTATTGAATTTAGAATTTTTTATAATTAAATTAGAATATTCGGATTTATATATTTTGTTTAAGTAATAAATTTAATTTTCAGATTATATAAATGCATTGAAATAACGATTTTAATTATTTTGAAGCTCGAATTTTAAGTCTTTAATGGTTGGAAATCATAGTGGGATGATTAGGGATTTTGAAATTGATTGTTTCAACGTTCTAAGAACGTTAATTGGTCTTGGTGAAGTTTGTAAACAAGTTTTATTGCTGAAAATTTTAAAGTATAATGTTTGCAAAGAGTTTTCAACGAATTTCAATAATTATTTCAATAATTATGATGCTAGGAAATCAAATGTTCAAGTTTTAATGTTAGGGAATGTTCTAAATATGTTTAGGATGTATTTAAAATGCTTTGTTATTGTTGTGAGTGATTAGAAGTTGATTGGGAATATTTGTTGGTTGTTTTAGGCGGAGAATTCTCTTTTGGCGACTTTTGAAAGTGTTAAAGTGGCCTATTAGTTGTTTACACAAGGTACGTACATACTTGTGTGCTTGGAATGTGTGTTATCTGTTGAATCCATGTTGAAAGTTGTTGATGAACTTGGTTATGTTGGAATTACATGTTTAAGATTGTTGGATGGACGTGTTGAACATATATATATTTCGTTATGAGAATTATAACATGTTAGTAGATGATTGATGCGAACATGTTGGTTGGGAACATTAGATTATTATATATATTGATTCAGATCGATTGTTCATTGTTCCCTTTTAGCTTTTCACTACTTTATAAGGACCGAGGACCTTGTTTAGTAAGTTGAAACTTTATACCCATATAGAGGGGTTGATCAGTATTAAAGGAAAGGTTGGATTAATTGGAATAAGTCTTGATTGACATCTCTGTGATCACTTACTTAATTCCAAGATAAAAACTATGGAGAATAATTGTTGATTGTATGACTTATGTGATTGTTCAGTCATAACGGAGTTTAATTGGTAAAACATGTAAAGTGAAACTGAGTAGCAATAGCTTTAGACTGTGCACGTCTAAAGTGACGGACAATCAGGAGTTGGGGTCATGGGTCGCCTATGGCTTTCTCTAGGCCGGATTGATCACCGGTTCTATTTTATTCAAAAGTCCCTCGATATCGCAGGTCATTGGGGTTTACGGAGTCGCGCCCGTACCTCGTCTTCCTTAGTGAAGAAGAAGAAGTTTCTAGTAGACAACTCAGTCCATTGACTATTTCAATTTAAATAATGTTAATGATACAAAAGTCTAGTTCAGTCAAATATAGTTTTCAAGTCAATATATCTTGATTATCCTTGCTTATGGTTTATTTAGTACCATGTTAGGATTGTTCGTTTAATAGAATCATGTTAGGATTTTTATTGATTTGGTATGTAGTACTCAGCTTTGCTGATTACGTGCTTTTGCTTGTGCATGTTGATCATGGCTATGCCTTATTGATCCTGTGATGACCCAATCTTTGGTGAGCAGTCTCTAAGGATCAATAAGCATTGTCCATCTGCAGGTTTGAAGATGATGCATCATTGGGGATCGGGATTAGAGAGCTTGTAGTTAGATTTGCTTTATTAAGTGATTTGGTTTGTTAACTTAAATTTGAAATTTGTCGTACTATTCGTATTTCCTTATTTCAGTTAATTGGTTTTGGACCGAATATGTAATAAGATTAATTATGAACCTACAAATTAGTTTTATGTTTTCCGCTGCAAAATTCTGAATAAGCCGTTACGTTTTCACACGGGCGATAATGCCTTGATAATTCTCTACGTTTTATATTAAAATGTTGTTTTAGAAAAGAGAGAATTGTCGGGGTGTTACATAAACCAATAAATTCATATGCTTTACTAATTTTAAACATAAAAATGTATTTCTAGTCTAACCGGAAACATACAAATTTAATTAAAATTTAAAGCTCATATAGATTTATAATTAAATCCAAAAAGTTTAATTTAATTTCAGTCGTATTTAAATTAATTCATGATTTTAATTTTAGTAAAATAATTAGAATAAATAAAATTTATTATAATTACAATATTCAAAATTAAAATCCAAGAAAATAATTTAAATTATTAATTTTAAAATTAATTAAAATTACGTAAACTGAAAATTTCAAATTAAACATTCAAAACGATCTAATCGCAACGCAAACATCCTACGCATCGCACGCCCATGGGCCACACGCACACAGCCATCGCTGGCCATGTGCGCGCAGCCCATGCGCTCGTCGCATAGCTGTTGCATCTCCCATCGCAAGCCATCGCACAAGTGGTGCTCGCTGCGCGCGCGCCAGCGCTCGACGCACGCGAGCCATCGCTCGCTGTGCGCGCTCGCCAGCGCTTGCTGCGCGCGCTCCAGCGCTTGATGCACGCGAGCCATCGCTCGCTGTGCGCGAGCAATTGCGCGCTGCGCGCGATCAGCGCTGGGCGCAGCGTTCGTGGCACGCGAGCTTGCGCTCGCTGCGCGCGCTTGCGCGAGGCAGTGCGCGTTGTGGCGCAGCTCGCTTGCTGCCCACACGCGACTGCCATGCCTTGCCTTCGCCCATGCCCATTCATCCATAGCTCGTGGCACACGACACAAGGCAGGGATGCTGCCTTGTGCTCGTGCACCATGCCCTTGCTCATTGCATTCGTGCCGCACGGGCGACGAGCTCCCTTGCTCGTCGTCGCATGCCCGCACTATACAACACCCCTTAAGGGTAACACGAAGCGTCCATTGCTTTGTGCGTGCAAGTTATATGAACGAATCGCATAAAAATTTAAAATTTTTATTTAAAATTAATGACAAATTAATAAATAATATTAATTTCATAATTTTAGGGCGAAAAATTGAAAATTTATTATTCAATTGATTTCCGATTATCATGGATTCAAGCCTAGGTCATAAAATTTAAAATTTATCATAAATTTACAATTTTTATGGTGGTTTTTAATCATAGGTTTCTAATTAAATTATAATTAATTATGAAAATCAAATTAATTCTAAATTATTCTAATTTTCAACAAATTAATCATAATTACAAATTAGATTGCATAATTAACAAGGCTAGGCATTCAAACTTGTTAAACATATACAGTAGGTCAATCAAAAATTCAAGATTTATCAACAAGAATCGCAAATATTTAATTTAACATCTTAAATTTACGAAATTTTGCATTCGAAAAACTAAAACCTTCGAAAAGTCATAGTTAGGCTTCGAATTTGAGAATTCTGGGTTCGGCAGAAAAACAATATTTTTGTCAAAAGTTTAGAATGCCTTTTACATGCGGAATTGACACAAAAATCACTCGATTTGGATGAGTAACGAAGAAACTGCCAAAAAACTGCGTACGTATAATTAAATAAACGCAATTTGCAATTAATTAACAATTACGAAAATTAATCACCCCTTTTAATTCTTGCAAATTTGTAATATTTAACCATGTTCATGCAATTTAGATTATGAAAATAATAAGAGGCTCGTGATACCACTGTTAGGTTATGATACATATGACAATTCATAAATCATGCGGAAAAACCATTTAGCCAGGAATACATATTATTTACACATAATCATTTAGCATAGTTTAGATGCATACTCTTTGTTGCGTGCCTTCCCTAGCTGCGCCCGAACCGAACAAGAACAAGTCTTTAGGACTCCAAGTGTCGTCCCTCCGTAGATAGTCCACAGCACGTCCGGATCCGCCTTAAGATTGACCAACTAGAATCGCCCTTAAGGTACTATTATTTTCGGCTAAAATGGGCAAGAGTTATGGCTGATTTTTCTGCTTAAAAATCCTAGTTTTGAATACTTGAAAACTTATGTATAAATAATGACCCCTAGGCCCTTATTTATAGAGGTATGGAAAAGGAATTGTAATCCTACTAGGATGTGGATTTGTTAATTAGAACTTTATTAGGACTCTAAATAACAAAGCAATTCTAATAAGATTAGGATTTTAATCTTCGCACGAATCCCAATAGAATTAGGATTTCCGGCATACGCATCGCACAAGCCGTGCACCCGCGCAGGCCTTGCGGCCCACGACAAGCGCACAGCCCATGTGCGGTGCTGCGTGCGCGCGCGCGCCCTTGGCTGGGCCTGGCCTTGCGCTGGGCCTGGTCGAGGCGTGCGTTGCGTGCGGCTCGCTGGGCGATGGCCTGGCTTCGTGCTGGGCCTTCGTCTAGCGGGCCTCGTCCGATGCTAATTCGTACGATACGCTTCCGATTAAATTCCCGATTCCGGAATTCATTTCCGATACGAACAACATTTAATATTTCCGATTCCGGAATTAATTTCCGTTTCGAACAAATATTTAATATTTCCGTTTCCGGAATTATTTTCCGATTCCGATAATATTTCCGATTCTGACAATATTTCCGTTTCCGGCAATATTTCCGATTCCGGCAATATTTCCATTTCCGATAATATTTTCCGATACGTACCATGTTTCCGTTTCCGGCAACATCTACGACTTGGATAATATTTATATTTCCGATACGATCCATATTTCCGTTTCCGGCAATATCATCGTTTCCGGAGTATTCATTTCTTGCATGTGACGATCTCAGCTCCCACTGAAACCAAGATCCGTCGATTCCGAATATCCATAGATGGAGTATTTAATGCCATCAAATACTTGATCCGTTTACGTACTATTTGTGTGACCCCACGGGTTCAGTCAAGAGTAAGCTGTGGATTAATATCATTAATTCCACTTGAACTGAAGCGGCCTCTAGCTAGGCATTCAGCTCACTTGATCTCACTGAATTATTAACTTGTTAATTAATACTGAACCGCATTTATTAGACTTAATTAACATAGAATGCATACTTGGACCAAGGGCATTATTTCCTTCATATTTACCTTATAAAACTGCAAGAGGCCCAAAAGCCCATGCACCAAAAAAGGACACTTTACAAAGCCTCTTTACCCGATGAGGACACATGTACCTATCTATGAGGTCAGCCAATCATATGGCTAGGTGTAACGCCCCGACCTCTAATTCAATAATTAAAGCATATTAGCAGCGGAATTAACCTAATTGGTCAGGGCATTACCTGCCGTAACTTCCTTTTCGGAAATTACAAGGCAAACATCAATCATAAGCCTTTAAATACTCCAAAATATATATAACAATCCTTTAATATTATTAAAATGAAACTACATAACTTACTAAGAGTCTTTAATTAAAACTATTAAACTATTAAAACTGTAAGCATAAACTAGGTGGATGATAATAAAGTGAAACTCCTCGCCACTACTCGTGTCCATCATCCCCCGCAGTACCTAAAACGGAAAACAAAACGGTGAGCCGAAGACTCAGTAACGAACTATTCTAGCAGCGTAAATTCTTTTCAATTCATTTTATTTAATAACACAGGGAGAATAGAATAAGTAAAATATTTAATAAAACATCATATTCACTTCATTCATAAACTTTGCAATTTAACATGCTAGTTGTCGGCAAGTACGAACCCTGAAGGAATTCTCCACTGGGCCTGGGCCCATAAGAGCCTGGGCTCATCGTAACATGGGGCCTGGGCCCTGAGCCTGGGCTCATAAACCATGGGAGCCTGGGCTCGTAATCCATGGGTGGACAGGTGGCCGTGGTGCATGCATGACCGATAGATAGGAAGATGGTAGTTTATATACCGCCAGACAAACCAGGTCTTTCACTTTCATTTATCATGTTTTATGTAATTTTACCAAGCCTTGGCTTGTATTTCAATTCGAAATAACATAACTCATTTAGCTCATAAAACATCACTTTGATCCTGGGATCAATAAACATATTATTTCTTTCAAAGCATTGCATAAACATAATTTTATGAGAAAACTCAATCAAATCATATTATAATAAACAATTCAAACAAATCATATTTCATTCCCACAATCCATAAAACATATCAAAACATTTAATTCATAAATTCAATCATAACGTCATAATTTCATAATACATTTATAAGGGGATTGCGGGTACTAGCAATAGTCGTTACCTCACTTCCACGACTTTGCTAAGGATTTTCGTTGGTTCGTTTGTCCTGAGCTCCGAGTCCTATTTCTTTAAAAATATTAAATAATTGAATTAGTACCAAAATGATAAATAATCTAACTTAATAATTTCGAAACTTTATAATTAACCAATTTTCTAATAATAATGTTAAAATAAATATATATATATATATATATATATATATATATATATATATATATATATATATATATATATATATATATATATATATATATATATATATATATATATATATATATATATATATATATATATATATATATATATATATATAGTTTCATAGTTTTAATGAAAATATAATAAAACGCCAATTTTAGTGAAGAATATAATTAATTGAAATTTCAATCGAAAAATGTATATATTTTCCTTAATTAATTTACACGAAAATCTTATTTAAAATTTGTCCTTGATAAATCCATTTAGTAACTTATTTTAGTTAAATCGATAATATAATTTAAAATCAATATTTTATAAAATCATAAATTTTATACGTAATGAATTTTATAAATAACGAGTTTTAATATAAATAACGAATTTTTAATTAAAATTATACTTTCGAAATTTAACGAAAATGTTATTATTAATCGAATTTTCAATCGAAATACATATATATTTGATAAATAAATTTCCATGTAATTAATATTTAAATTCCATTTGAATAAATAAAACTTGAATCTTTACTCTCATAAAATTGGTTATAAAATCTGAAAATAATAAATAATTTATTAGTAATTAATTAGATTATAAAAGATATTTATTAAAACGTAAATATTATAGAAATTCTGAAAATAATAAACAATTTTTATTAGTAATTATATATTTTGTAAAAATTATTAAACCATAAGTATTGACAAATTAAAAATCTGAAAATTCAGATTTAGCCTTACCAAAGGCCCAAATGGAATTTAGCCCAATTGTATGGGGGTTTGAGGAGAATAAAAACAAAGCCTTATAATCTGATTTATGGTTTTGGGTTTTGGTTGAGGCAAGAGCCGCACGACAGGGGAAGGGGAAACGAAGGAAGCAGGGGAGGAGGGAGCACGGTACAGGGAAGGAGGGGAAGGGAGGTGGCTGGCTGGGCGACGTGGTCTGACGCGACCGTGATGGCGGTGGTTTGCGGCGGTGGTACAAGCGAGAGAAGGAGGGAGTGCGAAAATGAAGGGGAAGCAGGGGAGGGGTTGTGAGGGAGAGTTCTGGCGATTTTGGGCGGAGCACCGGGGGTTTGTGTGGCGGCGGAGGTTGGTGTGTGGGTTGGTGATGGTGGGCGGTGGTGGAGTGCGATGGGGGTGGTGCTGCGAGTTGGAGAAAGGAGCAGGAACAGGGGAGGGGGCAGGGCGTCGCGAAGGGAGGAGAGAGCGGGGAAAGGGATACGGTGAGGTGGTGGTGTTTGGATGGTGGTGAAATGGTGGTGTACAGTGGTGGCAGACGGTGATTGTTGGCGGTTGTTGTTATTGGTGGTGGTTCAAGCAATTGGAGGAACAAGGAGGAATTGCTTCTCAGTTTTGTAAATCGATTTTGGTTGAGAAACAAAAGGTGTTGTCTGATTATAAAATCAAGAAGAGTGAAGAACAAGGTGCATTCCTTGGGCTCCAAGGAGTGAATTTGGACAGCATTTGAGGGAAGGAAGGAAGTATTGACTTCCTGGTTTGAGCGTGGAGAGCAAGCAAAAATAAAGCAGACATTTTCAATTTTTTTT